>NW_028301715.1:2727272-3030303 GCF_037042655.1 Diuraphis noxia | reverse complement strand
AATTAGTATCAACCATATTAATGTAATCTAATAAAATTCTATACATATTATAGGGACATGTAATTGGCATGTGGGGTTCTAAAATATTCTCTCTAAATGATTCTATAGTATCAGTTATTGAAGTTGCATTATCAGTTCCACTATATCAATATTTAGAAAATAAATATTTTAGGTGTGTAAAAATTGTTTTTGAGTAAAAATAATAATTCATTAATTATTAACTTGTATTTATATTTCAGCAAAGCTTATCAAATTGCTTGTCTTAATGTCACTGATACTGATTGGAAAATATTAGCTCGAGAAGCCTTAGAACATTTTGATCTCTTAATTGCCAAGAAAGCTTTTGCGAAAATTAATGAATTAAAATACTTGGAATTAATTACGCTTTATGAAGTAAACAATTTTGACTCATTTTTTTTATACATATATATACATGATGATTCAATAAGCATACTCATCCTTTTTTTCAATAATGAACTATTTGTATTTTTTTTTTTGTGATTTGGGCAACATGGCAAATATGCATTCAGCAGATCCAATCATGTTTTTTCAGCTTAACTATTGAAGTGAATTTGATCTATTATCTAACATAACTTTAAGAACATTAACTTTTTTTTATATTAATTGTTATTTTTATTCAAATGTTTGTGTAACGAGTATGTAAAATATTACTATTTCAAAATACTAAATTTTGAAATTTATGTAAAAGAAAAACTAAAGATAAATTACAAAAATAGATATTTGATATTAGCTCAATTCACTACACAAAATTTGTTTAGTTTTTCTGAATACAAATTGTCCATGTTGTGTTTCAAACAGAGAGAAAAAAAATAGTGTTGTGATATCTTAAAAGCAAATTGAGATAAATGGATATAGAATATTAAGATACGTAGGACGGTGCAATACGATTGCATTAGTTATGTTATGAACATTATCATTTGTTTTTTTAATTTATATCTAAAAGAATTTTTATGTAGAATCCCTCAAAAAAATCAAAATATTTCAATTAATATTAAATTGTTTATTTAAATATTTAAACATTAATCTATTGGGTGTATTTTAATTTAAAAAAATTTTATATTTAAATGGCCATGTTAATTTTTTGTAGATAACTTCTTAAGACTATAATATATTGATAATACAGGATGATTCATGGAGCGTACAACACTCATTATTTCCAAAAGTGTAAATGTTTTTGAAAATATAATTTTATATAGCTTCAAGTCATTTACAAAACCATGTTTTTATTAAAAAATTATATTTTTAACATTTTTTTATCCCTATAATTTTTTAAGTTTTCACTTTTTTAAATGACAACATGTAGTTTTAATTTGATATTCCAAAACAGAATATTTTTCTAAGAATTTCGATACATAAAAATTGAATTATGGCAAGTAGTTTATGAGTTATAAATATTTAAAGTTTAGATGAGTGGAGTAATGGACAAATATGTCGCGGGGTAACCCCGTACCATTCTACTTCGCTCATCTAAACTTTAAATACCTATATCTCGTAAACTACTCGCCCTAAATTCAATTTTTATATATCAAATTACTTAGAAAAATATTCTGTTTTGGAATATCAAATTAAAACTACATGTTGTCATTGAAAAAAGTAAAATACTTAAAAAAATTATAGGGATAAATAAATGTTAAAAATATAATTTTTTAATAAAAACGTCGTTTTGTAAACAACTTGAAGCCATGTTAAATTATAGTATCAAAAACATTTACACTTTTTGAAATAATGAGTGTTTTACGCTTCATAAATTACCCCGTATAGTATATAAATTATAAACAGCTATATTTGAATTTTAAATGTTTAAAAGGAAAAAGGATTACACAATGAAAAAGACAAACACTGCCTACTAGCTGATGTACTTGCCTATGAAGGAAAGTTCAAAGAAGCTGCAAGAATTTATCAAAAATGGGGTTTTGAACATAAAGCTTTTACCATGTATACTGATTTGAGAATGTTTGATTTGGCACAAGTACTTTATATTTATTTGTAAAACTATTGATTTCTGATCCAAAATAAATTTATTAACTGGTTCTTAGGAATTTATTGGATCAAATACGGCTGGTGAAAATAAAGAATTACTTATTAAACGTGCTGAATGGGCTATGAGTATTGATGAACATAAAGTTGCAGCAGAATTATATATTTCAGCCGAAGAATTTGACCGTTCTATTGATATTATGGTTCATAATTGTTGGACACACATGTAATTCTATAGATAATAGAACCATTACAATTTACCATTTACTTCTTTGTTGTATGCTTATTTCTAGGCTGTTAGAACTTGGACGTCACGCTGACAAAGCTGAAGAAGAAGTTCTAAGTAGAATTGGTGATGAGTTACGTAAACTAGGTGATACAGAAAGTGCTGTTGAAATATATGCTAAATTGGGCAAAGATATGGGACCTGAAATAGTATCTTTGCATGTAGAAGCTCATAATTGGGATCAAGCCTTTGCCCTAGTTGAAAAAAATCCAAGTTTTGCTCCTCTAGTTTATTTACCGTATGCTGAATGGCTAGCAGAAAATGATAAATTTGTTGAAGCACAAAAAGGTATTAAATTTATAATCTTATTATTTTCATTGTTTTACTGCTATTGAAAATTATTTTCTTTTCTTTTTTTAGCTTTTCTTAAAGGTGGCCGACCAGAACGAGCATTCCAAGTATTACAAATGTTAACTGAAAACGCTGTTGACGAACAGCGTTTTCAAGATGCTGGTCATTATTATTGGTTATTAAGTAGACAATATTTGAATATTGCTTCAAATAGGTAAATACCTTATAACCTTGGTTAGATATAAAATCCTTAAATAATACATACAACAAAAAGTAATTTATTATTTATTTCAGTGATGTAAACTCTATCAAAATAATAGACCAATACAATTTATATGACAAGTATGCTTCAATATATTATGCATACAATGCTATTCACCGTTACATGGTTTGTATAAATCATGATCATACATCTTGTTTGCTTTTCTTTTATATACTCAATGTAATATTTTCTGCACCTTGTTATTTTAAGGAGGATCCTTTTATGTCTTATCAACCAGAAACTTTATTCAATATTTCACGATTTCTCATGAATGAGACAAATAATATACATCTAAAAGGAGTTTCAAAATTGTAAGTTATTTAATTATATTAAAACAATTTTAGCTTATATCAAGTTATATATGTCTTAAGTAGTTTACTTTTGATATTCAAATGCCCATGTAATAATTTAAAAGTTATGGCATAAAAGGAAAATTCAACTTACAATAACAAAATAATTTTTGAACTAAAAATATTTTAATGTAACATTGTATGTTATAGTGCAATATTATACACATTATCAAAACAAGCACTTACTATGAGAGCATTCAAGTTAGCCAGACAAATTTTAACAAATTTACAACAGCTGAGAATCCCTTCTGAATATCAAGTAATATTATTTACTTACTTTCAAAATACAATATATAACATACAATTGTTTATTATTATATACATCAAGGATTTTGTTGACCTTGCTTCATTGAGTATTCGTGCTAAGCCATTTCATGACAATGAAGATCTTTTATCAATGTGTTATCGCTGTTTGACTTATAATTCTCCAATGGTTCAAACATGTATCACATGCAATCATAAGTTTATATATTCCCACATAAAATTCGGTTTGTATTATTGTATGAATAATATATTATATATCCAACTTAAAAGACATATTATGAAATTAACTATTTTAATTCATAGAAGATGAATTTTTAATAAAAGCATTTTTAAAAAACCCAAAATGATTATTAATGTTATTTAGAATAATTATTAGCTATAATATAGCATTAGTAGTCTGAAACTACAATAAATAGTTATCATGAGTTCTAAACAAAAATAATTTAACACATATTTGTTATTTAAATCTATCAGAAATTTTACCATTGATTGAATTCCAATTGGAAGAAAATATATCAGATACTGAGGCATTGAAATTAATACAAAATGCTTATGAAGAGAGTAAACCCATTGAGTCTGAAAATAAATCTCAGAAAATGAATACGCTAATTTTAAATGAAGAAATTCATGATGAAACAGTCGACCCATTTACATACAAACTTTTGAATTTTGAGGTGAAACTTTCAATTGCTTTTTTATTTCATAATTTTATAATTAAGTCATGTTTAACATGAGTAAATCACTACTTGATTTCTAAGAAAAAATTTATAATTATGCTTTTATAATTGTTATTTTTTACTTAGAATAAAGAAAATACTTATCAACCCATAAAAGTTAACAATACTATATTACAATCCATGAACACTACTAGTATAATAGTTTGTAAATGGCCCAAACCATTGAAGTTTAAATACTACAGAAATGTATTACCTGGATTTTTAGTGACTAACTGTCATAGTTGTTTTAAGGTACCTATATTATTTAATTTTTTGCACATATTAAAATTTGTTTAGTGATAATAATAATTCTTGTTTCAGATGTTCCATGCAGATGAATATGAAGTTGAAGTTTTAAGATTAGGACATTGTCCATTTTGTAGAACAAAGACAGGATAATAATAAAATATGGACATGAATAAAACTGTTTGTTTTAAGACAAAAAAATATATATTTGAAAAATATTAAGCATCAGGTTTCTTGCTTTTACCCAACTTCTTAAGGGTCAATGTAGCTCGTTTTTGTGATTCCAAAATGGCACTAGCTCTCCTCAGAGAAGCCTAAAATATCAATCATAAATTAATTTAATTTATAGTTAATTATTTATTTTATTTTAAATTACAGTACCTGGATAAGGTCTTTTCTGTAGTTGTTTCCAAGCAAATATTTACGCAACTTGAACAATGACCTTCTTGGACCACTAGTAAAGTTTACTTTCACAAGAGACTTTCCTGGTTTATTCTAAAAAATATGAAGGAACTAGTCACATATTTTGAAAGTGGAGTACAGATTCCAGATATCTGGATTATTACGATAAAGTTTGGGTTTAATTAAATTTTATACATACAATTAGGTACACATCCTAATTATTTTATCTAATAGTAGGATTAATATTTAATATAAATTTATTGATGAATTGTGTACTACTCAAAAACCTTAACTCATACTATATTAATACAGACAACAATAAAGCAATTAATAATGTCTATTAATAGTAATATTGAAATAAGTTGAAGAGCATACCAAAAGCTTTACTAAAAATGTCATTGAAAATAATATTAATTGGTAGTGCAGCTATTCACTAGAAAAATAATCACAGTTGTTGGGGCATTGAATATTGGAATCCAATTTAACCAAAATTCTTTATTAATCAGTTAGGCTTTACCGTAATATTGAAATAAATTCATAAAAATTAAATATTTATCACAAATTAATAAGTGGATGTCATTAATCAAGCATTGTAGATTATTTATTTATTATACCTAACAGGTAAATGACAATTAATGAAACTACTTTATACAAATTTTCATGGTTAAATAACTATCAATGTTTAACCAAAGTTATCTAGCATAGGCAACTTAGAGTACATCATAACTATTAAGAAACATCATTAGTTACCATTTTATAATGGCTTAATATGATACTACTATACTACCATTATACCAATAATTTATCAGATTTCAAAATATTATGTTAACTTCAAATTATATCAGAGTTGGTGAAGCATTATTCATCACTTAAATTATTGGTATTATGTAGTTTTAAAAGTTTATTTCATAAAAAATCTTAATCTACTTAAAGAATGAATAAATCTAACAGAAATTGTGTTCAATATACATGTTAAAATTAAAATTGTATATTATTTAATATCATAATACTGAATCAGAAATTGTTAGTAACTATGGAACTGATTAGTATGTATACTTTGTACCACAAGAGAATGCATACATCTAGCAAACCCATACTGCAATACATGACCAACAAGCTCTGAAAGCATATAACTTGTTTTGTTGAGGGGGAAGCTTATGGGCTTGATAAACGAGTTTTAGTCAGCTGCTTTATGAGTTCTTTCTAGTACGGAATATAGACATATCATCACGTTAAGTAGATAAATTAATAATAAAATGTTGTAGAAGCCATATTAGATGTTGACACACCAATCAACAATTTCCTACCAATTTGTAGTACTTATTTATTTACGAAATTGGGTTAAATAATATGCAGCATATAGAATTGCCAATTTTAGTTTATAAATAATGGTCTACAATCATTAGAATCAATGCTTATAATTTATACTCACTGCCAACTTGCGCTTTTTAGTAATGACTGTGAAACCCTTGTTATTAGGAGCAGATTCCACACCAATGCTGTTATCGTGTACAAGACCATTGTAGCGTTTTGATGCCAAATTGGTTAAATTCATTGGTTCCTGGCAAATATATTACAATTTAAGCCATGTATTAGAAGATAAAAATATATTAGTTTTATTTATTTGGAACATAGAAGATTACAATTTAACATACTTTACTGAATGGTTTCTTAATGTTAGTTTTCTTTGACAAAAACGCATTATTGTTCCTGATTATCATCCAGCTTAGATCGGCCGACATAGTGAACGAATCTAAAGTGAACAAAAAACATTAATTCATTATGTTAATAGGCAAACAACGCGACACATGGTTCAATTGAAAAGAGTTCATAATATCACGTTAAAACAAATAGACCAAAAGAATACATGTGAACACACTATATTTCAATACTTAACCATCAACAAAAATTGTATTTACTTACATATTGTCCAAAATTTAGGAAAATTACTAAAAAAGACGTATGAATCTCCCAAATAAGATTAAATAAAATTTTGACAAATGTCAACCCGACTCAAAAGTCAAAAGTAACCTCAAAGTAATTAATAATTATCAAGCAATGTACAATGTTCCCAATTCCTTCCCAAACATAGCACAAAATTGTTCGTGGAATAGCAATATATGTTGGTGTGGTATTACTGATACAAATGAAAAATGCGCTTAAAAACAAGCCTACCAGGATAATGGCGCCAAATAGTAATAGTTTAAAATAAAAAGGAATACAATAATATATTATTATTATAAGACTTATTTAAGCTTTATAAAATACAAATGCAATCATAGACAACATTAATATAATAATTACTAATAATATCTACAATCATGACCATCCTTATTTGTAAAAGAAAAATCATATGAAATGTATATTAATTATTAATATAATAATCAAGATTTTCAGGGAAGAAATTGGTGTGTATCGATATACGATACGTATCCAATTTTGAGTGTTCAAGAAGTTACACGTTCAATATACAAGCTATATATACCGACCTGTATCGATCTTAGACTTCGATACGAGTCGATAGGTAACACAATTATTCTCAGTCAATAGTTCAATACGTTGAGGTTTGGTTATGATTTAAGGAAAACTCTAATCTTTATGATCAAAACGACACAATCCATGTGGCATGTATATTAAATCGTGGCCACTTGGTCACAGCTCACACGTGATATTAGTATATCACATGGGAATTTAAATCATTTTAAGAATCAGCTATTCATCTACTCTGTGATTCAACTAACTTAAAGCATTTTCCACTACACTGCACACTGACTGCACCAGACACCAGTACATAATTTTATGTACCAACGGCAAAAATTAAAGTGCACTGATTGGACTTTTTTATGTTTCACCTCAATACACTACACCAGTTTTTTGCAGTTTTGTAGTGCATTTATAATCGCATGAGCAGCAGCTCCCGCAGCTCGTGCGCCTTATCATTATCATGATGACGATGAGTATCACAGTACTACCACAGAATACATGAAATATATTATAAATATATATATATTTCATATATTCTGTGGTACTACAGTCCTAATACTAGGTAATATATAAGGTTAATGAACAATACCAATTAAATATTTTATTGTCTTTATACAGAATGTCCCATGTGATTTACCCATGCGATATCTCTCGAAATAATGGAAACATTAAAATTCTGGTTTTGTAATAAGACTCGCGGGGATAAGAATACAATTACATAATTTTAAAATTTATTTTAATGTTTAGGTAAAAATTTAAGAAATGTATTTTTTATTAAATTATTTTCAAAAAAATTTAAGATAACCATTTTGCAATTTTCTGAAAATTTTGAAACGTCAATATTTTCAGAAAAATAAATTCTACAAAATGGCTGTGGTCAATTTTTTTGGGAATAGTTAAATAAAAAAAGGGGGGTAAGTCATGGATGTCGCTCTTCTGTACAGTAGGTTACAAGAATGTAGGAAAAAAAAGCCACGGAAAAAAAATCCGTATATATTATATATATTATTTAAAGACACTTGCTTAAAAAGCGAAGATCAATATTTTACTTTGTTAATACTGAAAAATAAAAATAAAATAAGTCGTGAAAGTCGCTCTGCTGTACAGTAGGTTACAAGTGGGTTACTGTAATGGATGGAATTAAATTTGAATCCAATGATATTATATCATTGTATACGAAAAACGATTCTGAGCGAAGACGGTTTATCTGTCTAGAATATATTATAGTAAATATAGATTATTAAAAATTTTCAAATCTTAGATTTAAAAAGAAAAATTTTTATGAACTTCTAGTTTAAAATAACTTGCGAATTTTCGTGATTTTTACACATGTTGTCAAAATTCAAACTTTGAATGCTTATATAAAAAAATTGTGACTATATATTTATTTTATTTTTCAACTGCTATTGTAACAATGTGTTAGAAGTCTTGTATTCAATTTTCAAATCTTGGATATAAAAGGAATTTTTTTTATGAATTTCTAGCATAAAATAATTTACGAATTTTCGTGATTTTTACATAATATGTTGTCAAAATTCAAAATTTGAATGCTTATAAAAAAAAAATCAGGACTATGTATTTTTAATATTTTTAAACTGCTATTATAACAATGTGTTAGAAGCCTTGTATTAATTTTTCAAGCTTTTCTACCGAACACATACATTTTTATCGAGTTAGAGTTACACCAAAATAAGGAAATCGCTAAAAGTGAAAATCCAATGTTGTAAAAATTTAAATTTCAAATGCTCATAAAAATTTAATTTGAATTTCCGGTGGACTTTTTATTTATGATAAAGATTTAAAAACTTGTAAAGAATCTGGTATTAAATTTTTTATGAATTTCTAGCTTAAAATAATTTGTGAATTTTTTGTGATTTTTACGTATTTTGTCAAAATTCAAACTTTGCATGCTTATAAAAAAGAATTGTGACTATGAATTTCTTTTATATTTCAACTTCTATTGTAACAATATGTTAAGAGCCTTGTATTAAATTTTCAAGCTTTTCTGCCTAACAAATACATTTTTATCATATTAATTAAAAAAAAACTAATAATGATCGAAAATTTCAAATGCCTATGAATAGTTTAACTTAAGTCGAAATTTTTTGAAAATTTCATGGCGGATTGAATATACTCGTATAAACATTCGGTGAAAATTTGATTAACGTGTTTGTATTTGTATTTTTGTGTTTATTTAAGTTTTATGAAAATGAGTAATTTAGGTGATTTATACAGAAATATTATTTTTAACGATGAACCTCGTGTCAAATTTTTAAAAGAACGTGGGTTATCGCTGAATTCAAATGTATGTACTAAATTAAATGTTACGGGGGGAGTGTTGGTGACATGAAAGAAACATGAAAAAAAAAGTTGAAAACGAGATGCAACCGGTTAATTATTTAAAACCAAATACATGCAATGCCAAACAAGAGGTTGTCAAAATGTCAAAAATGGCGATCAATACGTTCCCAAAATCCATTTTTTACCTACGTAGATAAAAATGGAAAAAATAAAAGTGGTTTAAGTTTATGTGAAATTATTTTAACTTGTGTGGTGCTGGGTAAATAAATTTAAAGTCACACAAACTGAGAAATTAACTAACAGAGCCACAGAGGTCATCATATAGTCTCAGATTGGTTCATTCTATATCGATACGTGGTAGCAGAACAGTGGAAAAGGATTAATAGTATAAATAGACGAATCTAAAGAGAGGCATAAAAGATCGAATATAAAAGTCGATTATAATTTCAATGACAACTGTAAAACTACAAGCTCTAATAAAATTATTACCTAAGGTTAGGTGAGAATACATGTTTTTGCGTAGATAGCGTGTGACACAAGTATAAATTTTGTGTAGATAGCATACGACATGTACACCAAAATATATTTTTTAACTTTTTTATCAAAACATTAAAATAAATTAAAATATGAAATAATTGTAGGTAGTTCTTATTCCCATGCTTCTTATTACCAAAACAGTTATGTATTATAAACAGTAAACCAGAATTCGCAGAGATATAGCAATTGGTAAATCCCATAGATAATGAAAGAATGGATAGGCCATCAGGCGTCAGGCCTTATCGCACGGGCATGAACAATGAGATTACAACATAGTACAATTATAATCTATGTGTTACAAGGGGTTTTATCAGTATAAAAATATAAAAATTACCATAAAATAAATTATAATACCTCTTACTAAAGTGAGAGCACTATATAAATAGCAATCTGACTCTCATCAGTCTCATCCACATTCCGGCCCGCAAACCACTATGTTGTTAATATAGGAATGGCCTATCCATTCTTTTCTTAGATCATATACTATGGATGGAGCCATGGCCTGATATTTGAAGCACATAATATAAGCGACAAGTCTCTCCTTGAGATTCATTATCTGCGAGACTGCAAATGCGCGAGTATACTCGTAGCATATTTATTCTGTTTTTAATTCTCCAGGGAACTCATGAGTCATGAGTGATAAACTGATAACTAAATAAATATGCGACGAGTAGACTCGCGCATGCGCAGATAGCAAATCTCAAGGAGAGACTCGTCAATCGTTGCTAATATCATAATTATTATAACAGTAATATGTGCTTCAAATTGTCCACACTGCCACACAGGCGAGATAGGCCATGGCTCCATCCATATTATATGATCTAAATGCTAAGGTACTAATGCCACTTTGGTGGATACACAGAATTGGTGAAATCAGAAATCAGAATGGACACTCTCCAAAATCGACGAAATGAGCTCAAGTGCCACCAGTGTAGCCACACAACAAAACTATTGTGAACTCTAGTTTTATGTAGCATACGGCTAGTCTGAGCTACAGATTTTTCGTTGGTTCGTTTGTTTTTGAGAATCACCAGTAAGTATGAAATCAATCCTGGTCTTAATGATTTAATTTTTAATTTTCTTTGTTCTTTCATTTAAAATTCATAACTTTAAAAGTGATTGGCTTGATTGTGTCTTGTGTGCTGACGAAATGGCATTAAAAACTAATCTGTATTATAGAGTTAATAGAGACAAAATAATTGGCTTTCATGAATCTTCTAACCGTAGAAAATATGAACCTGCTAAGTATGCTTTGGTCCTTATGCTGAGAAGTATAAATTATAACTGGAAACAACCAATTGCCTATTTTCTTGTTTCAAGTAGCTGTAATGGTATTGATCTGAAAGACATAATTTTGTCAACAATTTGTCGTCTCCAAAATATCAAACTCAATATTAAGGCATTTATTACAGACCAAGGCACTAATTTTATGCAGTTTTCTAAAAGCCTTTATGTTTCTCCTAGTAAGCCTTATTTTGATGTTGAAGGAAAATCAATTGTCTATATTTTTTATCCCCCTCATTTGATAAAGTCAACCCGCAATATGTTTTTTAAACATAACTTTCAAATTAACGATAATGTTGTCACTAAAGACCATCTTAATTCATTTTATAATTATGATTCCGGGTGTAATCTTCGATTAGCACCTAAATTAACTTATGCTCCTATATAGGGCCTTTCGAAAAAATGAGAGTTTATTTAGCTACCCAAGTATTTAGTGGTTCTGTGGCTGCTGGTATGTCAATTAGTTTAGTGTCTGGTATTTTACCACCGTGTGCCCAATTCACCATAGACTTTATAAATGATATGGATAAGTTATTCGACATTTTCAATTCTTCTAAGGTTCCTAAAAGAAAAGAATACAATCGTCCTTTTAAAAACACTGAAGCCCAAGTCACTCATTTAAATAAAATGGCTGATGTTTTTAAAAATTTAAAAGTTGTTCATAAATTCAAAGGTTCAGATGAAACTAAGCGTATGAACTTTATCAATGGTTGGTTAACTTCTATATCTGGTTTAAAAATGTTATGGAATTCTTTAAATGCACCTAAAAATAAAGATTATGTCCTTTATACTGGTAGGATTAATCAAGACTGCCTGGAAAATTTATTCTGTACTTTTCGCCAAAGTCAAGGCAATAATTTTAATCCTACACCAATTCAATTTATATGGGCATTTAAAAAAATGCTTTATTTAAATTACTTTCAACATTCTCCTGGTGCAAATTGTATTAATGATTTTGACCAAATATCAAGCTCTGTTATGCCATCCACTGATAAAAGCTCTTATTCTGGAAGAACCGAACCAAGAATTATTTATATTCAAAGGTATTCCTGTTGGTACAGTTGACTACAGACATTTAGAGATTCCTGAAAGGAACTCCTTTACCTATGTATGTGGGTATTTAATGAAAAAATGTCTGGAAAAACATACTTGTCAGGTTTGTGTTGACTATGCTCAGTATCAAAAACAACTGGATCAATCCTTTCTACTATCATTTATCAAAGCATATCCAACTAGTAACCATTGCACTTTTGGAAATTTGATGATGCCTGATGATGATTTTTATAATTATATCTATGAGCTAGAAAATATTTTCATCGATAACTTTCCCTGTATTGCCTATGAGGAAGGTGTTGGGGCTAAGTTAAAAATTGATTTTTGTAATGTACCTTATGATCATCCATGTAAAAATTTTGAAAAATCATATTTTATAAATTTATTTACACGCTTCAGAATTTTTACAGGTATCAAATTTTTGAATAAAGCTTTGGTGTCTGAGAAAAAATTGAAAAATAGAAAGTTGATTGTACTAAAACATTTGTAAAATTATTTTGCAGTGTGCTATTGCTTTCTATTTGCTTTCTTTTGTACAAGCTTGCTATACATGCAGTGCTATTTTATTTTAAAACAGTTCTTTTTAGAGCTATTAATTTAAAAACATCCACCATGTTTATATCATTGTTTATTCATATTTTATTAAAATAATATATATAACACCAAATAAAATTGTTCAAATAAAGATTTTTTATACACCTATATAGTTTATTTATTATTTATTTGCAATTGTTTTTGTAAATAAAATTATTTGTTATTAAATCATGTTTGTTTTTTTTAATTTTTCTTATTGATTTATTGGTTGATATCATCTACAATTACCTATATTGGTCCTATTGCATAATGAAGAAAATACATTTTTACATTAGGCTGCTACATTAAATATCAAATAAATAACCTATAATTTTATAGTAAGTTTGTTAATTAAATTTATTTTTATCAATTCTTGCAAATATTTATGTTTTTTAAAATATAAAATAAAAATTATTTATTACTAAAAAGTATATGAATCTAATTTATTTCCATTTCAAATCAAATATAGAATAGAAATATATGTAATATGTATGTATTTCGAGTACAGTTTTTTGGTAAAACTGATCTTAATTAACTGATATTGATGAAATATACTCTAAAATATAATAATATAACATAACCAAATTTCAAATAAACCGCCAACGTTGAATATGTTTCTATACAAAATTATTGCGTACAATATTTTTGTCATTGTACTTTTTGTGAACACTGGTGGCACTTTAGCTCAAATTACCGTACTCTCCATAAGAGCCAATGTAAAATAATTATCGGTGTCCATTCTGATTTCACCTATTCTGTGGTGGATATAGTGTGGAATGGTCCCTACTCCCTATTAGTGCGTGCGTTCTCTTGGGAATTTGCGATATTAAAAGAAATATAATATAATATATTATATACCTGGTAATATCTTTTATCTATGGCTTATTGGCTAAATACACGAAAAAAGAAATACTAAAAATAGTATTTAGCCATGATTATAATATTAATAAAGTTCAATAGTACGTAAATATTCCACTACTGTTATCAAGCGCTGCAGATTGTTCTCATCGTGACAGTATCATGTCTGATATGCTTATTGGGCGTCTTAATCTGTAAATTACAGACTGTAATCATCTATTCTTTAATCGTGCTATGTTATACTCCTATACTGCAAGCAGCTATACACGAAGTCACGAAATAGATAAACATACGATTACACCTCTTAAAATGCCGAGCTGTTAATTTTTTATTTTTGTCACTTAAGCATCTAGATTCTTGGTTTTTCCGTTTTTATTCATTTTACTTCTACAGTTTGCAGGCCTGTTGCCTGTTGGTTGTAACTTAGCTCTTGAGTTCTAGAATCTTGTATCTTCGTATCTGGCATCTGCAGTATCTGCGAAATGCATACCTTCATTGTTCCACAAGTTTATTGACCATTTTTTTTCATTCTTCCTTCTGCAAAGTTCTATACTTCAGTCGTTAGTCGTTACTCGTTCAGTGATTAGACCACCGTTGTAATAACGCACTAACGCCTTACGTAGTGTTAATCCTAAACTATTCACCTTGAATATTCCCTTACGGACGCTAGTTAAGCCAGTTCATTGTCTTGACTACCCGTTTAATACACCAAATATTAGATAGGTACTATAGTGCATATTAATTATTTGAATAAATTAAAACAACAAAATAACCAAACATGTCAGACGATTTTATTACATTCAACGTTCGCTTTGAAAAAAAATTATTTGAACTTAAAATAAAAACTCCTAAAAATGTATCTGGATTCATCGAAAAGCTGGTAAATAAATAGTTTTTACTTATTTTAACAATTATACTATTAACTAACAAATATTATAATTTTACCGATTGATTTTATCATTTTTATTAGCGTCTCACATAGGTTTTAAGTAACTATTAGGTATAAGTAGCTCAAAAATTGAAAAATGCAATTACATTGATATTTTTAATTATTTTATAGAAAGATGAATTAAATTTGGAGAAAACAGATGAATTAGTGATATTATGTCCAACACCCGACGGAAAGATGGTAAGATTATTTTAATGCATCTGATATTCTACCTAATCCATTATTGTTAATTAACTCTAACTATTACTTTAAAATATGACTTGGCACCTTATTTTAATATGGGGATTTCCATTGAATATGTTGTAAATAAGAAAAAAAGAAGCGAATATGTATTGGAATTTGCACAATTAAACATTTAAACAAGGGGGGCTTAAGCTCCAGGTTTTTTCTAAATTATTTTACCCTAACTTTTTAAACAATTTTTTTGGGTGCCTAAGACCTAAAGCACTTCCCTCCTACATGCATACACACCAATCATTGCACTAATGCGTTTATGTGACAAAATTATCAGCAGTGTTAGGTGTTGATGCATCATTTTTTTTTTTATTATTTAATTCCTTTTTACATATTTTGTGTTTAATTTTATAAATGTACCTAGTGTTATATTCAAATTTATTTCTTGGAAACATTTTTTTTTTTACAGATGGAAATCCAATCAGATGACAATATTGAATTTTTAAAGGTAAAGTTGATAATTTCGTATTAGGTGAGGTATGAAAGTAATTATTGGTGTCTTAAAATTTTAAATTTAAATAAATGTCCCAGTTAGTTTACTTTTGTACTTTTTCTTACTGTAACTGAATAGTGAATACTAGATTGACATCAGATTTACTTACCTAAAAAGAAAATAAAGTAAATAATTTTTAAATTTAATAGAGCTTAAAAAAATATTGTATCTTCTGTTAATTTTATGATATAATGTTAGAAAAATTCAGCATAGCTTATTTCCGAAAGTAGATTTTATGATAGATTGAATTAACTTATCATAAAATTTGTAGGTAAGAACATTATCTGTGTTTTGATAATTTAACAACTTGTAAGTGTTTTTAAATTGTGATGTTTAATATACTCATAACTACTTAAAAAATTGAATTATCATAAAGAAGTAATTAAAAATGTATGAAACATAATGTTTATAGGTTTAAGTTTACCAATAGGTAAATTTGCTTTAGCAAAAAATTAACAAATCTATTTTATGATTTTGAATGATCTTTGAGTACTATCATCCATTTTAAGGATTATCAGGAAAAATTGTGATGGTCATCAGTGTGATCAGACATCAGTTTGTCAAAATACTTACTCTCTGAAAATAATTGACAATCCATTTAAATTTGTATTGTTATTACTATTCACGTCAAGCAGAGACGTGTTTAACTACGGGCAAGAGGGGCATTTGTATACTAATTTTTCTTACATTTTTTTGGTGGAAGAGAGGTTATTAGGTTGCAAAATATATGTGTCTCCGGCAGCATTACTCCTTAACACAAGACTGACGTCATGTATAAAATAAAATAATAATAATTATAAAATCTAAAATTTGTCAAACCCTCAAAACTACTTTAGTTTATAGTTTTTATTAGGCATGACTAAACGGATAGGTATGAATGTATGATCAAACTTTTACTGAAATGCACATTCCTGTTATGACCAAATTTATTACTTAATTCCCAGCTTTTCATTGGTTAGGTCACTAATTATTTTATCTTATGGCATTTTAATTAATGACTTGACTACTTGAATGTTAGGTGTACCGTTATGACTGATATGTGTTATGGTATAGGACTTACGTATAAAGTATTGGTATCAAAATTATGATGATCAATGTAATAATGTGAACTACAGTAGCAGTAGGTGGTAGTGCTCTATGTATGAATGATAACTCATACCAATGTTTTTCAGACCTATCTATTGAGTCTAACTTTATTTTTAGATTACTCAAAAAGCCATAATAAACCATTTTAAATTAATGCTATATCTATGTTGAGCGTAGATCTAAGAGAGAAAAATAGACAGTATTATACTGTTATCCTCTTAAAGTATAGAATCTAAGCTATGCTACTATTAATTTTATAAAATATACGTTTTTATTTGAAAGTTGTTTAACCCTTTATAAAGATCATCCAACTATTTACATTTTTATTTTATCAGTTTTTGATAATAATTTTTAATAGTGTTATAGACTTAATTATTTACTTAATAACAGTATTTATCAATTATAGAAAACAAAACTTGCCTATAATGCAGTAACCAAAGAAATTTATTGCAATGTGGAACTTGTGGTAACTGTTATTCATGAACTGCCTGATGACACAAAAGCTCAATTCATGGTAGCATTAACATTCATTTTATGAATTTATGAAAACATTAATCATATTTTGTATTTCAGCTGTTATCAAATAAAATTGACAAATTAACAATTAAAATTGATGAATTATCAGATAAATTTATCCAAACAATTGAAGAAAATAAAACCAGTACATTTTCAAGTATTAGGTATTTAAAAATGTATTTAATTTTTTTAAATAGCGTACTCATTAAAATATTGCATTTATATATAAATAGGTCGATTTTGGCAGAGGGCTTACAGACAGCTTCTGTGAACAAATCAAAGAATAATTCCTTAGGTAAGTTTAAATTTAAAAATTGTAATAAGATATAAATTTCAAATAAACAATAGTTTCTATAAACCATATATTTTGATTTAGGCGAAGAAGACCTAGATATAAAGGTCAATCTTGGTCAGCGCCAAAAAAAAACCAAGAAGGACAAGGAAAAATTGTCATCAACAACTGTAGCAACTAATGATGTAAAGTTAAAATATAATTCCCATGATAACTAATAATCAAAAATATAAAGAAATATTTTATTAAATATTTACAGAATTCATCAAACTCACCTGAAAACTTAAAATCGGATACACCCACATCTGTCCCACGAATTATACGTAAAGATATTGATGTTTTATTAGAGATGTTAGTAGCAGATGGATATACCAACACTATTCAGAATATTATAGTACTTAAAAGATTTGATAATGATTATGAAAAAGCCAAAAATTATTTGAAGTCATCTTCAACTTAACATTGACTATTATAATTGTTGTTAAAATTTCAATTTTTTTCATAATAAGTTTTACTTTTTGATAATCATATACTTTAAAGTTATTACACTTTGTTATTATTTTCCCTTTTCCGATTTAGTTATTTATTTATATAAAGAAAATCCCGCATGTTCTGATTTTCAAATCTCGGCTGTGGGTTGGCGACCTATACCAGCCTCGTCAATGTACACTCCACGCCGAATCTGGGTATGGCCTCGTGCGAGTTGTTACAACATATTTTGTATTGTTTTATATTTTATAATATGTACATATTTGGTATAATCTTTATTAATATTATCATTGATTATAAATAGTATTTATAATCAATGATATTATACACATACATTGTACATTATACATACCTACAGTGTTTGATACTCATGGTTATCATTTATACGTAAGTATTGCAAAATGCAATTTATAGCTGGATATCTCGCCATCTTGGACTTTATAAATTCAATAGGCAATTAGCGTTATCGTAATCGGCGATAATGTAATTGGTCGTAATCCGTGGTTTTCACTGAACGACCTAATTGCGTTCCTTATCAACGTTGTTTCGTAGTATGAATGTATGTATTTTTGTCCGTTATGAAATTGTTGGATTAAATATTAGTGTCCGTGTCCGTTATAGACAGGTCAAAATAAAATACATTAGAATGCCTATCTTTTTGCAGGGACCTGGTCATTTTGTCCGTTAAGTCATAGGTTTCACTGTACAATGATGCGTGTTTTATTTTATTTTTGTGTTGTTTAAGGACAAAATTTCTACCAGTAAAAGTGCTTCGATTTTCACAAATACCACTTTTTTTGAAAGGAAAGTGAATCTAGTTGAGGGGGTCAAAAGTGATAAATTTTCAATAGTTTTCAAAGAAGCACAGAAAAACCCTAAAAAAGTAACAGAAAAACGGAATTTTTTACGCAAACCCAGATTTCGATCAATTATTTTATTTTACAGCTGTAACTCTAAATACATGAAATTTTCGGTAAACGGAAAAAAAGTCTCCAAATTAATATTTGATTTAAATTCAGTCTTTTATCATATTATAGGTATATTTATAATTTATATTAATTATAGCCCATAGCTAGGTCACATACATATTACATATTTTGTTGAAGATAATTAACATAGGTACAAAATAATATAATAATTAATAATATTATTTATTATTATTTATATTAAGATCACAATATCATTAAATATTTAATTAAAAAAGTATGAATATGGTAATCCAAAAATATGTAAAGTATATGAATATATGTACGATGTACCTATCTTTTTCTATTAGGTTTTAAAAAATATAATATATGAGCAGCTTGCTTTAAAGTATCATAGTTATCATAAGTTTGTCCGTCTATAGGTCTCACACACTGCAGCGGTAGCGGTTTTGGTGTCGGTGGCGGTGGCGGTTACGGCAAAATGAAACCGGACTCAATTGTCTCAATTTTACCGCCACCGCTGCGGTGTGTGGCGACCTTATGCCTTTTAAAATGCGATTTATATTTTTAACGTAAGTAAAAATAAGTAAGTTTTTTATTTTTTGATATATAAAAATTTTTTATTATGTTTTGGGCAGTATAAAGGAAAATCAATACTTTCAAACATTAATATAATGATATTGATATGATACCTATGTATATTATAAATATAATAAATTAATAACTGTTGTCCTATATCATAAGCAATTAAAAAACAAAGCAACATAAATAAAATATATATTTCAATATAACCATATATCTAATAGATTATTATAGAGATCTCTCGACTCTCGTGATCATTGGTATTTACAAGTTGCAATTCCCCAACAATCAAATTAATTTAATATGATATCTGTGCAATACCCTACTTTAAGTCTAGGTACCTATTAGTAATTACTTAATAGTAGAATAGAGTAATAATAGACAAAAAAGAGGCCACCAAAAAATGTCGAATGACTAGCCGAAAAAAAAAAGTACGGCTAAATATTTTGATAAATAATTTAAGGGGTCCTTACTCCTTATTTATCCGGGAACGGGGCTCCGAGCCAAGCCCACACTCAACATAATACATTTTACATGTCCAGGTTAGTATTAATTTATATATTTTATTATTTATATAATTTTATGTATTTTTTTTTAAATCGATTTAGCTATAATATTCTATTAGTCGTCCAAAATATTTATCGGCTAAAATACGGTTAGGTTAGGTTCGGCCATAATATTTGTCGGTTAAATTATCTTCGGATCAAATACTGTCGTCCAAGATATTATTCGGCTGAAATAATTCCTGGTCAAATATTTCCGGGCAAAATATTTGTCGGCTGAAATACTGTCTGCAAAATTATTTTCGGAATTTTTATAGCTCTCCACTATTGGCAATAGAAAGCTTATCAATTTTTGGGATGGCTCTGGAAAAATATATAAATGATACTCAGCAGACACGCATAGACCTTATACTCAGTATAAGGTCTATGCAGACACGTTACAGCTTATCACTTTCTATCGTGTTATTACTGATAATAACAATAAACATGTGCTCCATGATTTGTGTGTTGTATGGCTTGTATCTAATATGTAATGTTCTATACTTGATATTTTAATATGTACTATGTAGTTCGTCTTCCTTTCCTATCTTAATAATATCTAATAAATTAATAGTGGGAAATAATTTTTAAATGAAATTTAAAATTTATACTTAATAGTAGTTAATAATTGACACCTGGACTGTAGTTAATGCAATTTTTGTTTAAATTTATAGATATTTATATATAGTTATATTTTTTCAGTTAAGAAAATGTGTAAATTCGAACGGATTAAGACAGTGTACGTGTCTTCAGCTGTAAACAGCTCACCGAATTGTTTAGATTGGGGTGTTAATGGATTAGTTATTTATGGTTCTTGTAACGCTATTCATTTGTATGATCCTCAAATAATGGTAAGTTAACTTAACAATAACTATAGCTTTTTTTCTCCCGTATCACAACACCAGGTTATTAAGCATAAAAGATTTTATTATTAAGTTATTTACTACCTAGTACATAGGTATGTAAACCTAGAGGCTTAACATAACCTTACGGACCTAAAAGCCAGAATTTAACCCATCTAATATTTTAGTTTTATGATGCAAGCAGGTATCAATATAAATGGCTCTTATGAATTATTTAATTATATAAATGGTCTTAGAAAATGTAAAAATGATATTTTAAGCGTGTATATAATTTATACATATATATATATATATATATATATATATATATATTTGTTAACTTAAATTTCATTATTTATTAACTGTTGTTTGTGTAAATGCAATAGGTAACTTATTACATAAGCTTAATCATCAGAAAATAAAAAGTAAAAATAATATTAAATTTTACACTTATATTATTTCAGAATGAAAGTGATGGACTAGTTGTTTCTTCATTTGTTGCACATACAATGCGTGTAAATAGTGTTAAGTGGGTACAAAATGTAGATAGCTCTTGCCAACAAGATTTTGTTTCTTGTTCAACTGATCATACAGCTATATTATGGGAAGATATTTTACCTACAGGATCCTATAAAGCTTATGAAAAACTAATTGGTAATTTTTCTTAGAGTTAATTTACATAATCTGGTAAGTATGTAAGCAAATAAATCATTCCCGTCAAAAGGAAATTTTGTCTTTAGAAAATATTAATGTGGAAGTTTAAGTTTCTGGAAGCCATTATTAACTATAGACCATTTATTTGGCCCTCGTTCCTCAGTGTATATTGTTTGTTTGGCATGAGTCTCTGGTATCATAGATAAGTTTAATATTAGTTAATTATTTCTAGCTTAAACTTAAATTTTGAACAATTTTGAATTAATTAACAAATTTGATGTATTATAGTTAGTAATTAAATGTTATTGTAGAAATTACCTAACAATGATTTAAAAGATAAACTTATTTTCTTTACGGGTATACAATTGTGGATATAAATTGTGTTAGATTTCATAAGTATTGTAGTTGTAGAGCAAGAAAACAGTTTTATAGGGAAGAATTAACATGTTACTTAATGCTATAAAATAAAAAGTTTGACCAATATAATTTAAAATTTAAAAGTCTTGTAGCGGTTTTTGAAATTCTCTCAAATTTATAAATCATAGAAATTATACCTCAATAATAATACTTTTCTACAAATCTACTATTCGTTATGATCATATCTATTTTAGAAGGAAAACCCTCTCATCTTGTTGAAATGTCAGAGTTTAATCTAAAAGATGAGAACTTTTTCATTTTATTTTCATTAGTACTTGTAAAATACATTGGAAAAATAACAAATATTGTGCATTATTCAATTGTATATTTTACTTTTATAATCATAATTTTAAAAATTGGTCTTTGATATAACCTGCAAAATATTTTCTTTTTTTAAATAAAAAAAAATTAACAAAATCTAACATTCGACAAATTATAGAACACCCCACTTCACTTTGTTTATGCCTGTGAGATTTTTTTCTTGTTAGACATGTTTTGTACTAAAAATTGACCTCACCGACATCCTTGAAGTAATTTTATGCGATTATCTAATTTATAGACATACAAATATATAGTTGAAACTATTATATTAGTCTTAAATCATGATTAAATGTAAACAATTTATATTTAGGACATTCTGATGTTGTTACAATAAATGATGCAATAAGACTTGAAAATCAAACACTTATTATAGTTACTGCTGCTGGTGATTGTACAGTTAAAGTTTGGAATAAACACAAAAATGAAAGTAAGTTTTTTATTTATATTATTTGAATATCTATACAGTACTAATTAAAATGTATTTGTCTGTAATTGAAAAAATGTATAATTAATTTAAGAGTTTTGAGCAAGAAATAGTGGATATTATATACTTATAAAGCATGCTAAAAATTCCAAATTTTGCTTTACAAGATGATTTTTTTAAAGTAAAACATTCATTTTCTCTAAAAGTATTACTTGAATTAAAAAAAATATTTTGCATGATTTTGAGTTATTACAAAAAAAAAAAACAAACAATTTTATGAAATTAAAATTTTTATTATTTTTATCATATTCTTAGTTTTTACTTTTTTCCAGAGTATTAATTTCATATTAAAAAGTAGTGTAAGCTCTTGACAATAGTGACTACCTGCTAATCCAGTGTGAGTAGTACATTTGCGATACATTGATATCAGTGCAGTGGCATACACAAGGGATGGCATGGGGGTCAGATTCCCTTCCATTGGCTTTTTTTTGTTTTTGCTTACATTATGTATACCTTGTTCCAAAAAAGCAGACACCAGATTTACGTAGCAAAAACAGGTTTGCCTATAGCCGCCTGGTGTCTTCTCTTTTGGAACAAGGTAAAGGATGCACTAATATAATATTTTACATATCATAATCTATCGAGCTATTGAATTTCGACAATACTATATGTATAATAGATGTATGTAGGCTTGACGAAATGGGCTATGCTTTCACTGTATGTCTGTGTTTAAAATGTTATTGGATATTATCATTGTTACTTGTTATTAAGTTATGAGAATATGAGGTCATTATCGCTACAGGTTCAGTTCAAAGTTTTGACTTTATGGAGAATTGAATTGGACAATCTTCCATATCGTGTTTTATGATGGGGGTTTTTATCCTTATACATGAAACTACCATAGTTTATGGATCACAACATTTGTGATCAACTGTGAAAATATCAAGCTGATAGCGTGGTTGTACAATTTTTAATAAATTTTTATTTAAATGAGAACTGTCAAAATTCACGATACTGGAATAAAGTACACACCGTTGACCGAAATAATTTACCATTTGTGAACATATTTACTTATTAATTTCTCGCTAAATACTGGTCTTATAGGCTGAAGACTTTCCAATTTTCCCCTCCCATTTAGTTATATCATTTATTTTTTATCCCCCCTTTTCAGAAATCATGTCCGTGTCACCTAGTACCAGTGCTACTTGGAAGGAAGGTGCATCGAGTGCTAGCTATTGTGCAATAGTTATTGTGTCTAAAGTCATAGTTATTCGTGTTTTTTTGTATGTCGAAACAAATAAACAGTTGTCCAGTTAACAATAACATAATTGTACCTTCATTTAAAATAGGGAAGAGTTAACAGAATAATAATTTTTGATAAACTAAAAAAAAATATAACAATCCAAATGATTAGAAAAATTTTTTTTCTCTTATGATTTCTTATTAAATATTTCCAATAATATTAATACTTTAACGAAAAAAAATTGTGTTTACCTTTAAAAAAGAATAATTTAGTATTTACTTCATTTTGTAGTACTTATATGTGGACTTTGGATCGGTATTAGAGGTAATTAAATAACTATTAAAAATTAAAAATTAATTTTCTATTAATAAAATTGACACAGTTGAATTTTTTCCATTCCACTATTTTAAAACTACTAACTAGGCGGAAAATTATCTAAAATTATGTGTGCATCTCAATATATAAAGTTAAAATGTTACTAATACAATATATGTAATACTAATACTTTCAATCTATCTAAAAACTCCATTATCTAGTCAGATTTAAAAATGTTGGCCTTTATTTAAAATGTAGTTTTCCTTAATTTATGTAAAAAATAATAAATTATTATTTAATATACATACTTTGCTTAGTTCACATCATTATTTAAAAATCTAAAATTACTTTTTACAATTTAATTGCGTTTGCTCTAAATATCTGTGAAGATAAATTATTTATTTTCAGATACATCTCTATGTGCTCAAACTATTGACCTTGACAGTTTATTATGTTTGTCTCTAAAAATTACTTTGTTATCCAATACAAATTGTCTTCTATTGGCATGTGGTTTATCAAATAACAAGATACAGTTGTATATGAATGATTTTAGCAATGGTAATTCAGAATTTCTTCTTAGCCATTCATTGATGGGTCATGAAGATTGGGTTCGTTCATTAGATTTTATATCTGAAGGTAAATACTGTGTATCATCAATTTACAAAATTATTTATAATTTTTTTTGGATGTATGACCAATGAAAAAACATTTTCATGATATTACTTATCTTAACTTGATAAAAATATGTACCCTTTAAATAGCTTACATTTATATGTTTTTTAGGTAATTTAGGAAATTTGTTTCTTGCTAGTGGGTCTCAAGATTCTGTAATGCGATTGTGGAAATTTACAATTGAAGAAAGTTATAACAATTGCAAATCAAATAAAGAAATCAATGATACATTAAAATTAGAGAGTAAAACATTAAATGTGACTAAACAAGATGGTTCTGACTGTAATTATATGATTCAATTAGAAACTGTTATATCTGGACACGATGGTTGGATTTATGGAGTACATTGGAAACCTAATTTTTGTTCAGGTATATTAATCAAATTAATCGTAGTTCAGTAGTTGCCTATAGATGTGTCTCCCAACCTTTTAAACACAACTGTTTTTGATGATTCAAAAACATATCATAAGATTAAACAAATACACTTTACAGTTATACCTACTATAGTGTGACAGTACAATTAAAATGTCTCATTTAGCAGATGAAGGGTCATAATCAAAAAAATTGTGTTTGGAAATCCATGTTGTGACATTATAGTAGAGGTTATGACAGTAATATAAATCTATAACAATAAATAGTTAAATTTAAAAAATTGTATTGTATAATTTATTTACAAAACGTTTTACTCAAACCTAAAATAATGGGCAGGACCATTTTCCTCCAAAAACGAGATTCCGTTTTCCTCCACTGTCCATTTTCTGCCAAAAACAAAAAAGGTTGGTTTCCATTTTCCTACACATTATTTTTGACTAAAATTATGTCTATTTTCCTCCAATATTTTAGTCAGTGTTGTAGTGTTGCGTTTCGTATTATAAAAATAGAGTATGGCTAGGATCACATTTTGCGCGTATCTGTTGATTAAATTCTGGTCGCGTTCTAATCGGCTAGGGAAAAACGCTAGTCCAAGTGTCCGACAGCACACGTAGTTTATAACAGTCGATTGTAACTTTGATTAAGCCTAATAAAGATACGTACATATACAACGTTTATTGAAAGTTCTTGAGGAAAACCTTTGTTAATTCGTGATAGTTATAAATATTTCTTAGCATATAAGTCAAAATCTGAATTATCACGTTGGCGATGTTGTTTAACGACTTGTCAAGCAGTTATATACACTAATAAAAATGAAGAAATAGTAGCCGATTAATTACACAAAAATGTACATAATCATTTGCCATCACCAAAAAAAATAAATCGACAAATAGTGAATAATGCATGTAAGCGAAAAGCAATTGACGATTTATTCTCACGACCGAAAAAAGTGATAGTTAAGGAACTAGGACAAAGTTATGTAAGTTTATTGGAGGAAAACGGTATCTCGTTTTTGGAGGAAAATGGCTACGGCCAAAATAATATATAATAATTTTATGAAAACTATTTTTTTTACGTAAAGCCAGTCAAATGCTGAGTACTTACATTATGTTATATTATTCTAGATCATATTTCAGAGAAAAAAATGGAGTTACTTTCAGTTTCTATGGATAAAACATTGGCAGTTTGGGCATATGATGAAAACAGTGGTCTTTGGGTTGATTCAATAAGGTTGGGCGAAGTTGGTGGTAATACATTAGGGTTTTATGGTGGAAAATTTTCTCCTAATGGTGATAGTATATTAGCCCATGGACATAATGGATCATTGCATCTATGGACAAAAGTATGTGATGAAAACAAATAGTAAAAAATAATTAAAAATCTTCTAATTACTTACTAAACTCTAGAATATTAGTGGTAGTTGGACTCCTGGAGTTACAATCGGAGGTCATTTTGGATCTGTTGAGGACATTGATTGGGATCCAGAAGGAAAATATATTGTTTCTGTAAGTTCTGACCAGACTACTAGAATTCATGCTCAATGGCTTAAATCAAACAAACAAAATACCAATTTACATTCTTACGTAAGTTTTTTCTTATTATTAAATTATTTATTTATTTGATATGGTACGGGTAAAACTATTATAATTATATTGGGGGGACGAGGTGGCCGAGCGGTCTAACAGGTCGGCTGTAGCTCAGCCGGACCAGGTTCGATCCTCGACCATCGAGCGCCATTTTTCTCCGGGCAAGTCACGGTGTCTGGAGAACAAGTGCCGTCATATTATTGAAGTATGTTTATTAGTTATATGATAAATACTAAATTCTGATGAAGGGCCAGACTTGTGGCTTAAATAAATAAATATTAGTATTTATTTAATTAGTAAATAACCTGTCATATTTTGGAAATCTCTGAACTTATTATAAATAATAAATTAACTATATTATAACTTATATTTATTCCATATGCATTTCTAAAAATATTTTTAGAGAGCCCAAACTATACTCTGTTCCTCTTGAAAAGGTACATGCACCATGTGCATTCAAATAACACCATCAATAACACGGAGACCAAATTTCTCTCACTCATTACTGATAGTCCAAACTTTTGAAAATCGTAACTAAACGTGCAAAAATGTTGAGGAATGCACCGATAAACAAAGAAATTTGTACCTTCTTTCTTGGAACAGAGTATACCACATTTACTCTACTTCAGCATGAAACATTACAATGAGTCTTGAATCAATGCATTTTGCTCAATTAACTTAATTCTTAAATAATAATATTACAAAAAAATCTCGACAAAATAAATTCCCAATAATTTATTATTTGTTTTAGAATTGGCATGAAATGGCAAGACCTCAAGTTCATGGATATAATATGTCTAGTGTTGCTTTGTTGTCGAGTTTAAGTTTTGTGTCTTCAGCTGAAGAAAAAGTTATTAGAACATTTCAAGCACCCTACAATTTTTTAGAAAATATGAGTCAACTAGCTAAAATCAATTTTAATTCTGTCGGTAAATATATTATTAATCTTCAAATTATTATTAGTTTTATTAAAATTTTTATTTGTAATGATTCAGTTATTTCAGATTTTAGTAACATGTTTTTTATTTATTTTGTTCAGTAAAATATATTGTGCTATTAATTTTTGTTAAGATATCACAAAATGTCCACTTGGTGCTTCTGTTCCATCACTTGGGTTATCAAATAAAGCAGTGTCTGAAGATGACTGTAAAAATAATACTAATCAACCAAAAAAGAAAGATTATCCTGAACATTATTTTATTCCTTTGTATTTAAATCGTAAGTTTAAAAATATATACCGGTTGATTCTTTTATCATTGAACACTCATTATTTCAAAAATTATTAATGTTTTTGAAAATATTATTTTACATAGTTTCAAGTTGTTAAAAACCAACGTTTTTTTATTAAAAAGTTATATTTTTAAAATGTTTTAAGTTTTTTATTTTTTTGAATGACAGTATAGAGTTTTAATTTCATTTTCCAAAGCAGAATATTTTTCTAAGTATTTTGATTCATAAAAATTGAATTTAGAACGAGTATTTTGAGTTATAAGTATTTAAAATTTAGACAAGCGTAGTATCCGAGCGTGTCTACAAGAGTAGTAGACAAACATTTTGCAGGGTAACCTCGTACCACTCCATTCTGCCAATCTAAACTTTAAATACTTATAACTCATAAACTACTCGTCCTAAATTCAATTTTTATGAATCAAAATACTTAGAAAAATATTCTGTTTTGGAATATGAAATTAAAACTCATGTTATCATTCAAAAAAGTAAAAAACTTAAAAAATGATAAGGATAAAAAATATTTTAAAATAATTTTTTTTAATAAAAACGTTGGTTTTTGAACAACTTGAAACTATGTAAAATAATAATTTCATTAGTAATTTTTGAAATAATAAGTGTTCAATGATAAAAGAATCACCCGGTACATA
The DNA here is from genome assembly GCF_037042655.1 of Diuraphis noxia. Lineage (NCBI taxonomy): Eukaryota > Metazoa > Arthropoda > Insecta > Hemiptera > Aphididae > Diuraphis > Diuraphis noxia. The sequence goes on along the minus strand of NW_028301715.1, from coordinate 3,001,566 downwards.
TTTAATATATATACACACACACACACATATATATATATAGTACCTACCACTTTCTATATATTTATACAAATAATTAAATGTAGCTTAAAGTACATGGAGATTAAATAGGATTTGAATTATTAAACATTTATACTTAGCAAGAAACTTTAAGTATTAAAATAAATTTTAAGAGGATTTTCTTTTGATATTCTTCAAATTTTATAGGCATAAAGATAATGAGTAATAACAATAATTTTATTGTTATGCCCATTATATCCAGTATCAGCAAAATTTTTATATAAATTTAAATAATTGTATGTCATATTATTTTGTATTAGAACCTCCGACTGAAGAAGATTTAATTCAAAATACTTTATGGCCAGAAATTCAAAAACTTTATGGTCACGTTTATGAAGTTTACTGTTTAGCATCTTCCTCTAATCATAAATGGATAGCATCAGCAGCTAAAGCTACATCATTAGAACTGGCTTCTATTATAATATGGTAATAAAACAAAATAAACTATGTAATAATAATATGTATATTAGTATTTAAAATGTAATTTGTATAAATTAAATCCAAAAATGCTATAATAACTTAGTTAAATGTTTAATTTTTGATTTGTAGGAGTACCGAAAATTTTCAACAGATACAAAAGTTAATGTCACATAATTTAACTGTGACTCAATTAGCTTTTTCACCAGATAGTAAAAATCTTCTCTCCGTTTCACGTGATCGTACCTGGTCATTATTTGAATATGATATAAAATCAAATTATTTTATTATAACAAGCAAATCAGACAAACACACTGGTATTCATACGCGAATAATATGGTGTTGTGCCTGGACTCATGATTCTGTATACTTTGCTACTGGATCTAGAGATGGAAAATTAGTAATTTGGGGTCAAAATAATCATAGTGTTGATAGCAAAATAACTTACTGTGCCAAAACTAATCCTTTAATAGCATCAGAAAAGAGTTTTACAGCTGTAGCCTTTGCTCCCACATTAATAAGTGAATGTAATAAAACCTATTTATTGGCTGTTGGTGCTGACTGTGGAAATATTAGTTTATATACATGGAATTATGATGAAAAATCTGTCACACCTTGGTTTAAAATTGCTGATTTAATCAATGAGTATCCTTTTTCATAAGCTACATAATTAATATTATACATTTTTATACTGCTTTATTATTAAATTTGTCACTTTCAATTTTTATCTTTTCCTTAAATAATACATTATTATAGATTTGGACATCACTTAACAGTAAAGAAAATTAAGTTTCAACCATTACTGCGTAAGACTGACTCAAGATATAGAGAAGGTGTTCTACAAATGGCATCTTGTGGTGCGGACATGATGGTTAGAATTTATGACATATTTTTAAAAGATTTTCCGTGATTGTATTATTGTATAAATTTAATAAATTGTATAAAATACTTGTGATTTTCTCAAATATTAATATGTTAACTAATTTCAACAAATTCACTCAACTGCGGAAATGCTCTGAGTGTACTTACTAACCGAGTTTCTTGTTCATGCAATCATGCCGTTCATGGATGGGTGATCACACGGGTTTTTAGCAATAAATCCTTGGCAATACCACAGATTATATAATAGTTTTATATAATCTGTGGCAATACGAACCAACTGTCCTTCCTCTGATAACTCTTTAGAACAAGTTTAAAACAACCATTGGAACCTATAACACCAGCCAACGGCATATTATACATATACCATTGACCAGATGTGGCGAACCTATATCAGATTTATTTTACGTCTCGCTAAAATATTTTTATTTCATTGTTCCATCTTACATTCAATAAAAAAAAATAACTAATATTTATAAATAATAACATTTTAAAAGTATAGAATTCATTCCAGACATAATATTTTGTTTTAAATTAGTAAATGTAAAATATTGATTAAAAAACGAACATATTTTATACTTTTATGTAATATTTATAATTATAATAACACAACAATAAATGTACAATCAATACTTTAGTATAACGTATTTAATCCGAAAATTATAAATTATAATATACAAAAAATAGTTTATCTGAACATTCTGAACCATATTTATGACATCCGGAAGTCTCTCGAAAAATTCGAAAAGGAAGATGATGAGATGAGATGTGATAATATACTGATAGGTTTAATTATATGAGTAAAAATAAAAATATTTATCATCATACTGTCATCAACCGACTGGCCCGTATGGGAGACGGGACGGTTTTACATTGTACGCTCGCCGAATGTTGAGTCAGCGTTCTACATTACAAATTGTTCATGACGTTCATGTAATAATAATGTTAATGCTAAATTAGTAAATTATATACATAGACATATAAAACATATTATATTGTTTTATAATATGTCTATGATTATAATATACTAATAATAATAATCGGGGTTCTTAACAATGTTATCGTATATCGTTGTGTAATATAGCTCATTATAATATTGATTTAAATTTTAAATACTTTTGCTATAAAAATTATTTACATTCCCTAAAGTAAACAGGTAAACGTATAAACAATGAAATTCCATAAAGTTTATTTTAATTTTAATTTTGAAAACGTTCTTTCTAATCACTCATCGACTGCTAAAGCGGCCCTCAAACGATCAATATTACTGACACTCACATCCAGAATATATTATTCTGTGTTCACACTATAAAGAATTAGGATTAAAGAAATAAAGACACTAACAAGTAACAATAGTTAATAGTTTGCTTGAACAGAACAATATCGTTGAGTTTAATAATTAAAATAAAATCCTAAACAAAAATAAAACTTTTTTTCGGGAATCCCCATCGTTATCACTAGGTATACTGTATAGTCACAGAATATACACCTATATATTCTGGTAATGCCCAACTCTATATGTATATATAAATTACCTTTAGCCCAATAAGTAATAAAGTCGTAAATTCCAATAAACATGGATACACTGATATTCCACCAAATTGAATAGATTTTTGAGTGCTCAGCGAGTGTCCATTCTCGATCTGGACATTCTGGTTATTCTATGTTGTAACGTCAGTCGACACTTCGACAGTCATTATTTCATTAATTTATTGGTATTCTTGCTTTAGCCAGCCATTGTAGAATCTGTTGTTTACTTTATAGTTTATATACAAAAATATACAATATCAAAATTTCACCCAAACATCAGTTGCCTGTAATGTTGACGGACGACGGTTATATCACGGGAAGCCTAATTTACGAATTTAGTTCTACTGAAAACTGAATCTACTGTCAGGTCTGGTTGTGTTGCACCTCAAGATATTTAATATTCTATTCTATTGGGTTCGTAAATTAAATTTATTTCCTGCTGTTAGGATATTATATATAGAAAATATATTATTTCCCTAGATATACCTAGGGTATTATAAATATTTTTTTCAGTCAAATTTTATTTTATTTTTTTATTTTTTATAAGAAATTTACAATCTGTTCTTAACTAGAACAATAAGCAAATGTGAATAGGGTATTTACATATGATTTTTTTGAGGGAAGAAGCCACCCATTGGTGACACTACCTATTTTGTGTTCTTAAATTTTTAAGTTAAGCTAATTTTAATTTTGAGACGGAAGGTCCCGACACCATCTTCGCACAATCTTTCGATTACCTGGAATGGACAAGGTAGATAGTTTTTTAATAAGAGGATTAGGATGAAGAGGTAGTTTGATGTGAAATCTTTTGTAGTAGCATTTTGCTTCGTCAAGTACTGTTGTTATTCATAGATCATTATGGAGCGTAACATTGGATACAAAGGTAGGGGCATTTGTGATTTTTCTTAGGTCAATGTTTTGAAAAGCTTGAATTTTTTGTATATTTGATTTTTTTGCACTACCCCAGAGCTGGAGCCCGTAGGTCAAGATGGGTTTTAGAAGAGCTTTATATATTATTAATTTGACATTTAGGTTAGTGTGTGTGTTTCTGTGTAGCAATGAGCTTAGTGTGCGTAATCGATTGTTTAATTGTAGCCTTTTTGATTTTATGTGTGGAGACAATTTACAATCTGTACACAGTAATTACAATAAGCAAATAAGATAAAAAAACAATAAAGTAGCATGAATGACGTGATGAGGAAGAAACCCAATGGTAACACCTCCTTTACTAATTTAATAGGTCTCTACACCATTTTTGCTTTAGTCTGCGTGGTGGGTTTTTTGGGAGGGTGAGGGAGGACATGTGTGATATTAAAGTATTGTGATGAGTGCTTAAATTTTGGTGAAAATTTTTATACATTGTTTTGGCTAGTTCAGTGGTAGTTAATATTTTTAGGTCATTGTGTAAGGTTAACACCCTTCTTGCAACATACACCGATGACACAGCTATTCTTTCCTCTAGTTCAAATCCTATCCTAGCTTCAGCTGCACTCCAGGATCACGCTAATAAAATAGACAAATGGGCCAAAAAATGGAAAATCAAAATAAATACTGACAAATCTGTACAAGTCACTTTTACGTTAATACAATCTCCCCGTGAATGCCCTCAATTAATCATGAACAACGCCCCCATCCCTGTCCAAACCGAAATAAAGTACTTAGGCATAACACTCGATAAAACACTAACCTGGGGCCCCCACCTAAAAGAAAAAAGAAAATCAGCGAACAATAGACTTCACCTCCTCTGACCACTCCTCAACTCCAAAACAAACTTATTATGTATAAGACAATCATAAGACCAGTCTGGTCTTATGGAATAGCAATCTGGGGCCCAGCCAAGCCCTCGAATATCAGGCCAATTCAGGCTTTTCAATCAATAGTGCTAAGGATTATATACCTATAATTTTAATTTTAATATGGTTTCAGATTTACCTATTATTTTAATTTGACGTTTTTTTATTACAAGTCATCGAAGACAATATTCAAAAAAATGTTAAATCATGCATCTTTAATTGGGTCTCATCAAAATATAACCAAATAGGACAAATAAGTGTTAAAAATACTTAGGTACCCAGTCTATTTTCCTGATTTAGTTTTTTGATAAAGTTTATAATGGAGTTTCTTTAGTAAATATAATGTTAATCACTTAAAATTATCATGTACCCTTTAATTAAGTTAGATTGAAGTCAAATACAATCTTATCGATATAGTTTATTAACAATTATTTAAATACCTTAAAAGATTTTTAAACAACAAACATTGATTTAAAATTTTATTATTTTGCATATATATTTATTAAATTAATATTGTTGCAATAATATTTGGTTCTTGTATGAGCAATCTTAATTATAGCTGCAGAATCATGAATGATTATTCTATTGAACCAGTAGTTGATTCAGAATTATATGAAGTTGAAGAAATTAGACATTTGTATGACCTCTTTGATGTAAGACAATTTATGACTTGTTTATCAATGATTTATTTTTATGAATAGAAATTTGAAATAATTTCAGGTAATTAGTGTTCATAAAGTACAAAATCCACTGCTTTGGGGTTTATACACATTAAGAAAAAATGAAATGGAAATAAATACTAAAAATATAAATGTAAATGAATGGCTTTTATATCATGTTACTGCCACTAAAAATGTTCAATCAATTGCTGAGAATAATTTAGATTGGCGTTTCACTAGTCGTTGTCGATATGGAAAAGGTGTATGCTTTTCATATTGCCCTTTGTATGCCAACAAATATGCATCATGTAATCAAGGTAAATGATTGATACATTAATCAATTAAATTAAATTTTATAATTTCATTAAAATATATTTATTTATATTAAATCAGGATCAACTACAGTAGACTATGATGAAAATTTAATGCATATACTTATTAATATGGGTTTTCCAAGAGAAGCAATCAAACGAGCATTATTTTATACTTATAACCAAGGACTAGAATGTGCAACCAAATGGCTTATGGACCATATTATGGACAATAATTTTGCTGAACCTTTTGTTCCATCCAGACATGACTTTAATAGTGGTAGGTAAATTTTTTTAAGTGATAAAAAATATTTATATTATTTTGTATAATATTATAATGTATTGTTTAAATATTCGAAACATTCCTGTTTTCATGTTAATTTAAAATATTATTTTTTAGAAATTTCTATCGAGCGAGCATTTATAATTTGCCGAGTTTTGGTTCATAGAATCAAAGATGTTAACGTGAATTATAATTTGAACGTTATACCTAACGTTTTCGATACTGCTAAATCATTAAATGGTATGGTTTATGTAAAATTTAATGATTACGAATTTTATCCACAGTATATAGTGTATTACAGAGAACATAATTTAACTCAATATGCTGATCCATATTCATTTAATTTTAATTTTAATTATAACTATTGTTTTGATCAATAATTGTATAAGATTAATTGTAGATTTTCTTGCATAAAATATCATTATCTGTTTGATGTATTTTGACTTATGTGTATTAATAACAACATTATAATTATTACAGATTACTCCATCAAAAATTATATAACTCATATATAAAATATTTTGTATTATAATCATATGTTTATTTATTTATACTATATAATATAATGTTAGTTTATAAGTGAACATATGATTTCAATTAAATAATAGTAATATATTTTAAAATACTTTGTAAACAATATGTGCTTATTTTTAAAATAATTAAAATTTCTATAGTTTTATAGGTACATAATCTTTGAATAAAGAGAATATATTATGTGAGTGATTCAAGCTAAGGTCATTAGGAACTAATATCTGGTCAAACATAGTTTTCTAATATTAAATATATATCAAGAATAGATTTTACATTTAATCTAGTAAGAACAGAGTATAATGGAAGGAAATATCGAAGTTGAAAGGTGCAATAGAAATAAATAGTTTTATTATAGTATTATTAAACGTCTAAGAAGATAATCAAATAAATGCAAGGGTAAAATTAAGTACATCAAAATGTTTTGTATAGATATAATGAAGAACACATTTCAGAGAAAAATTATACAATATGCTGAACAATCAAGAACAATTTATCAATCCATAATTCATAATATTTTATTTTAAAGATATAAAATAAGATAAAATATATACTCCGAATAACAATAAATTAAATGATAATAGAATTTAGACTAGTAATGAATACCTTTCAAATTTATCATAATAATATGTAAATATATTTTATGAGAAAAGTAAATATAAAATAAATAAAATCAGTCTTTTTTGCCAAATATAATGTTTAAATATAGTTTACAAAATTATTAAAAGAACGATGGTTATTAAAATAATACCAACTAAAATTCCAATCGCCATCCATTGTCTTTTATCTGAAATATAAATTGCATTGTTAATATTGTATTGAATAGAATAGAAATAATTGTAGGATGTAATTTGTTAAAAAAGATATTTCAAAAATAACGACAGTAAAATATTAATAAATTTATTCAATTATCTAGTTGTATATGTTTATTCTGTAAAACACATCTAATATTATAAACTATCAGTTATATTCATAAGACTACCTATGTTTATTTTCCGTTTATCAATTATTTTATTTTATCTTCTAATATTAACTGTAATTATATTTACATAATTATTTACTATAATTTTGTGACAATTCTATGTATTGAAAATTGAACTAGAAATTCCAAATCAAACCAAACCTAATATCTAATAGTTTGGTTCAAAAATCCAACCAGAGAAATAAAAATATTTTTTTTTTTTTGTCACACTTATTTAATTTGAACAATCTAAGAAAAATATTTACAATAAGCACAATGGAGGGATACATATTAGGTCATGGTTGGCTTGATTGAAGAAGCTGTTCAATAATAGCACTTCATAGCGGGATAGTAGTGGTTAGTCGACTAGTAGGTCATGGCACCGGCTACACTTAAGACGTCTGCCAGGGTCTCTAAAGTCCAAATACTATAATATGTATCTTTTATGTTTATATATGTTCATATTTTCTCATCTTAATAGTTTTTTTTCTTCAATAAATTACAACTTATTGAATTAGTCAATAAACATTCAAATGTATGAAGCTTAGAAAATAATAAATAGCTTAAATATAGATGTTGTAATGTATCAAACCATTTTCAAATTGTAACACACAGATATTGAACTTCACTCTGCATTTTAGATGTTTAATATTTTTAAATCTTAAATGTAAATACCAGAGAAAATTTTGTTGAAATTATATAATTTGATGTTATTAAAATATTACCATCAGACAATTGTAGAACTTGTGCCACCTTTTTTGATACCATGTCTAATCTTGATTCTGTTTTGTCTAATTCAGAGCTCAAATTTTCGAGCATTCTAAAAAAATTAAAAATACATTTGTAATGTAGTTAAAATATAGTTAATTTGATAAGTTTTTTTTCTATCACTTTGTTATGAAAGTGTAAATCGATATTAAACAGTACAGTAAATGGTAAAAAATGAAAGGATGTTATGTTTAAATAGATATTAATAATTTATAACTTACACATTTTGATGATCTAATTCAACACTTATATCTTCTGAAACATTTTTCAAAGTTTTTACTGAATTAGATATGAGGTCCAGTTGATTGTGTTGATTATTCATCTTATGAGAATGTGAACTAAGCATATCAGCCACAAATGTTGATGTGCCAGGGCGAGATGTAAATAACACATCATCTGGATCTTCATTATTCCTTTCTAATAAAGGCTAATGTAATGAAAAATTTGTTACAAATAATTTAATTAAAAGTAGTAAAATATATTAAACACTAAATATTAAATTTAATACTAAAATACTAAAAAATTTAATAAATATAATGGTTTATTTTAACTTTGATACACACATTGTTTAATTGTATTATAAAAAGAAATGCCTAAGGCCGGTTATTACAATTTCGTATCTCCTGTATCTGTCAATCGATAGCCGATTATTATTGGAATTTTCACCAGCAAAATTCTGTCAGTTATGTGTCTGTTAACTTTAACGGGACATAGTAAGAATGGACATTACACTTTTATAAATAATTCAGCAAACTACATCTTATACACTACTTTGTAAGGTTATTAACTAAATTACTTAAAAATTTCTGAAGAGATTTATTAAACTCTTGATTAGTAGAAGTAAAATTTGGAGTTAGCAATGTTGTTGAGCTAATTAAATAGAATTAAAGTAATAAATGGTGATAAATAGAATTAGGTATATAAATTCAAAGATAATCATTTATTTAATTTTAAATTCATTATTTCATTAAGTGATGAAGATTTTATTTAGTTATTAATATTCTATAGGTATTAGATAATTATCAATCTTAAATTCTTAATTGTCTAATCAATTTCCTTTAAAAATAAGCTAGTTTAAATGAATTTAATCTTACCTCACTGTCTTGAGTTCCTGAGGTTAACTCCCAGGAATAACCATTTTTTCCTCTGGGCATCATATTATTATCTTTTGGTGTTGGAATCACTTAGTAATTAAAATTTTTAGAACAAATTAATTTCTATAGTTAATTAGTAATCTAATAGATAGAAACATAATTTTTTTATACATAAAGTTATTGTATCTGTAGTAGGTAAAAAATTATAAGTGAATTGTAATTATCTTAGTATTAACTAAATCTTGTACTAGAGATGATAATAAACTATGAACTATTAAAAATAGTGACAATGGTTAATATTTGACATAAGGATTAGAAGTAATTGTTTGGAAAATCATAATTTATAGGTAAATGATTAATAAAAAAAAATTACGAATTATAACAGGTGGTCAATATATCTAGTGAATAGTCATCATTCATCAATGGCAATGGCGTATTCACATTTTCACATTTTACGTCGGCCTGTATGATAAAAATATTATTATCTGTCTATAAAATTTTGTAAAAATAAAGTTATTAGCAACGTCCTAATAAGAGTATCATAATGAATAAAGTTCATGATAGAAATAACTATATAGGTATGATCACGCATTCACACAGATCCAATGCGCAAGATGCTCACGACAAGTGCGCAACAAATATATTAACGTTACCGATTTTCAATGTTGCGCAGTTGACTTTACACACAACACAATGCGTAGTGCACAAAACTTTCCTGAAGTCGTGAAGTCATATTCGAATTTCGAAGTGATCATACCTATTACCTATAGTTCTTAATCTTCTATCATGATATTGAAATCATATCATTGAAAAAAAATAGCATAATTATTACTGTTCTATGTTATTACGATGGCCATGCACTATTTTTTCATCAACCAGCTGTTGCCTGTAGGTACTATAAAATATTATTCAATGGTTGTGCTCAGATATAATGGTAACAACCATGTAGAATGAACGGTAACAACAATAGTATAATGCATGCATGCGATGGTGGCTGACCCGTGGGCCGTGGATAATATAATAATATACTGATATTTGATAGTGTATAAATAAACATTTAAATATTTAATATCATAAGAACTTGTTCGTTTCTTTTTTTTAGTCTAATAATTTTGTGTTGATAATTGTTAATTGTTATTAATTATTATTTATTATCGTACAGTGTTTAATAGTTTAGTTGCGCGTTTCATAATTCGTTATTATTGACATAGATTAAGCATTGCATTTAGAATTGAGAGTTGACAGAGTTCAGTACACTCGTGTACACTAAGCTGTGTGTACGTACTAAGTGTTCAATGATTGCTATTTATAATAATTATCGGTAAAAATAATTTTTTCTGCGAAGTTTTTTTTTGGTAACTGTTCACTATAAGATGTGACATTTTCACTGATGATATTATCAAAATTATGAATGAAACGAACGTTGTTAATGTAGACGTATTGACGAAACGATTCGAATCATTTCAAAGCTCTAAGAAACCATTATTGGATGAGAAGAGAAGACACGAGAATAATGCGAACAAAAGAAATATCAAAAGAACTCCTGCCTTCAGACGGGATGTAAACATTACGAGAAAGCTAGTTGTGGATCATTCACAGGCCGTGATGGTAACTAACAATGAGAAACAATTTAGTAATATTATTATTTCAAACACTAGTGAGTGTAATAAAACAACTACACCAACTGATTCTCATAGTTATAATAAGACTGACAGTTTAAATCAAAAATTATATCTAGATACATTTGCAAAAGATGATAAAAATAAACTAGCAACTGACCAAAAATCTATCATCAACTGTTTGAAAAAAAGACTAGAAACTAACGGCATTACTGCAGGTTGTAAACCAAAAGTACCAAAAAAAAATTTTGAACTTCCACAAAAACCTCATTTACCAATTGGTCCACCTCCTAAAAAGCCACCAAGAACATTTGCTCATGATAAACAAATAGATCTAGATCTTCCTTATAATTGTACAATGGAATCTCATAAAAATACCAAGTCTGATCCAAAAGCTATGTTGGAAAAGCTAGAGAAGTTTATAACTAAAAATTCCCATACATATGGACCTAAAGATGAAAAGACTACTGGAAAAGATTGTAATTCAAATATCAGTTCTAAGAAATCTAACTTATTTAATTTGGCAAAGTCTTTAAAGTGTCCAGAAAGTGATAAACCGTTTGGTAATTCTTTAAAAATACACCATACTGATGAACAGAATTATTTAACTCGAAAATTATATAATGAATATGACGTAGAGCATATATATGACCAACCAATATTCCTAAAACCCAACTCAAGGCCAAACATCGATACTGCTAATAATTGTCATACGCTTATAATTGGTAATGATCAGATTTGTGATTCCAATAAATCTAATCTGCATTATATGGTAAGTTCTAATAATTAATTAAAATAATGATTGTCTATTTGATTTTTTCATTTATCTATTACTAAAATACTTATCATACCTATAAATAATAGTAAATCTATCTTTTTATTTTAATCTGTAGTCCACGCCAATTAAAGATTATAATTCTGAAGTTAATTTGAAAGAATCTGAATCATATTTTCAAATTGATACTACTGATGAATTGGATTCAAAAACAAACAAAAATATGACTATGACTCATGAGAGAAAAGTATTTATAAGAATAATTTATTTTATTTTATTTTAATATAATTTTTACCTAGTTAAATTAATTGTCAATACTGTGTACTTTTATAAGATTCAAATGTTAATGAATGAAGCTTATGGTACATTTGTTAAAACTCAAGAGGAAAGTGATTCTAACTGTGAAGACAGTTCTAGTGGATCAATAAATAATCTAACGGGTATGTAAATAATTTAATAATTATATAAGTTAACGATGAGAATAAACTTACCATTTAGGTATTAGAAATCTTAAATTATAATAATATCTATTATTTAATAAAAGTATCTATCAACTACATTTTATTTTTATAAAGCACTTATTATTGGTCACATAATAAACCAATGAAACGACTATTACATTACATTAATGTACAAAAATACTGTATTTAGCTTTTAATTGTAATTTATAATTGTTTAGCTTATTATTATTATTTTTTTAAATGTTTTATTCAATCTGCTGTAAAAAAAAACAATAAAAACAACTTAGGAAGTAATAGATAGTAATAATAATTAAATAAACAAATAGATAAAAATAACAGAGCGTAGAACCCTTCAGTGAAGGTACTACGATAAAAAAAAACATGAGTTTTAAAATTGAATTACTTTGTCATTAGGTTTCTACACCATTTGGTTTGAGCCGTTAGGAAGGATTTCCAGGGATAGTAAAAAAGAGATATTGAACATGAGTGAGTTTCCTTTGGTTAAAAGGCTGTTATGGAATGTTTTGTAGTGTGTTTTAGCCATGTCTGCAACAAAGGAAAAGGATATGAAGAGGTTGTGATGGAATCTGTGATTGGAAACATAATACGGTGCTTTAATAGATGGTCTTAGAGTTTTGGTTTGATAGATTTGTATTCTATTGATGTATAGTAGGTTTTGCTAATCCCTAGAGCTGTATATCATAGATCCATCACCCATATTGGTTTAAGTAGTATTTTGTGTATAAGAAGTTTATTGTTCAGATGAATATGTTTAGTATTTAGAGATCAGTAGGTATCACAGCTGTCGACTACGACATTGAGCGTTAAACATTTGGAGCGTATTTGAGGAACCCATGTGAGCCAGCGGTTTAAGGCTAGTCTTACGTTTTGGGAGTAGGGTAAAGGTTGATTATTGAAGAATAGTTGTGTGTTCTGGGGGTGTAATGTGAAGGTAGAGTCTAGTGATTTTATTTGGTTTAATTTCAGGACCCATTCTGTGTACCATGAGGTGAGTAGTTTAAAATAGGTTTGCATAAAAGAAGCAGCTATGTCTGGGTTAGAGTGGCATACAACTAATGCTTTGTCACCCGCAAAGTCGGCTACTTTTGTGTTTTGAGTAGGGGGTTGCTCTGCGATGTAGATGTTAAAAAGGAATGGTGCAATAAATGTACCTTACAGGACACTGGCTTCTATTTTAGAAATATTTGAAAAAGATTTAGCTTAAATAACATAATAATAAGTAATTTCTCTATGAAAAAGTCCTATTTCACGCATAGTTCTTGTCTTAATTTTGTATTTATAATACGAGTACATTTTACAGAAAGATTTTTAACAATCAAACATTGACAGTAGCGTCGATCACCTAATATATATAATATATTATATGACATATATCATAGTAGATTTTTAGATGGGGAAGGGCCCACTATGAGATACTGCCGTGTACTGCATACAGAATATACGTTTAAACATAAAAATAAATGGTTAAATGTTACATTACTTATCTGTAGACGCTTTGATTTACATCTGATGGTAAAATTATGAAAATAGGGGGGATGGTAAAAACATTTAATTTATTAATCATATACTTTGTCTTTAAACTCTATAATATTTCATTAATAGATGAAAGTATGTCAAACAAATTAAAATTTATTCAATTTTTAATGTTCATTTCTTAATTTTATTTTAGTGACCAATTCATAGTGAATTAAAAATATTATAATATTGGTCATAAATGATGTGTCATTTATGGATTTTTTATTTTTTTTAGATAAAAATATTAGTGAACAAACTTTAGAGCGTAAAGGGTATTTACGTAGAGTGGCTAAAAAAATTACAACATCATCGTGTTCAACTATTGTTCATGATAAAAATCATCTATTTCAGGCACTTTTATTAATTGGACTGGATTTAAGTTCTACCAAAGAAAAATTACCTTATATAAAACATAAATATCCTACACAAGTAATTATTGTGGTTAAATAGATTAATTTTTAACAAATGTAATTTCATTAATGATTATTTTGTAATCTCAGGCTAAAATACCAGAACAATTTGAAAATTTATGTTTTCCTGATGCACATGTTTGGCCATTTACTGCAGATGATTGTAGAACATATTCATTAACTGTTACTGATGAAAATGGTCGACGTAACTATGGTTACTGTTATAGAGTACAGCCTGAAGGTGCTGCCTATTGTTTACCATTAGTATATTGTATATATTCTTCAATTAAAGCTAACAGTTTTTACTTTAAGGCACGTAATATTTTTACCATTCATTTTTAATAAGATTATTCAACTTATATTTATAAATATTAAATAATCTTAATGAACTTTACAGGTATTACAAGAAATTGAATCAAGACATGGTTTATCTGAATTCAATATGAAAATGTTTATTAAGTTATTATATGACCAGCCATTTCCAGAACTTGGTTCTTCAATTTATTTACCTCTTGAACCTTCAAGTTACAGTACTGAGCTGTAAGTAAATAAACATTTTATAAACAATATTTTGTTTTACTATTTTTAGGTTCACAAGACAACTTCATGTTTGAACCATTTGATATCAAGGCCATAGATTCCTTGAATAATCTAATGTACCATATATTCACCACATTTATTTATTTATTTTTTTTTAAACATTTTGAAACTTTATTTTTTAGCCCTAACGGAGAAGGAGTACTTCGTATACCATTTGATATTCTAAATGATCAAGATGATCTACTAAAACTTTTAAACATTATTAAACCAAATACGTTTATACAAATGTTAGCTACAATGTTGTTAGAAAGAAAATTGATACTTCTCAGCAAATCAATAAGGTATTAATTATATCTAAATAAATTAAGTAATTTAACAATTTTTTAGAAAAATTTTAAAATATTTATTCAGCTATTATTTTAAGATTTTATATTTAAGTAACAAATGGAAAATTATTTACTGGATATTTGTTTGAATATTGATGTATCCTTACAAACTTTTTGAACACCTTGTACGCTTAGAAAAGTTTATATTTGTCAACTTGAAACATTTAATTTAAGAATTTGTATAGTTTTATAATATTACTTATAAATAATTAAAATATTTGCATCTATTAAATAATATAAGTATAAACTATAAATATAAGATATGAATTTAAAAATAATAAAATTTAGTTTTAAATAAATTTGTATAACAATTGATTATTGGTTAAGAGGATGCTTTTCATGCATTTGTTGTCTCCATCATACACAAGCACAACCTAGCAAATTTCTGTTCACTGGTTTCAATTGTGTGCCGTTAATTTTTGTATTAGAGTGAATTGAATTTTGACTATACAATTTTCAAACGTGATATAAACATTAAAACATTATCAATGTGTAATATTTTACATACACATATTTTGCTTGAAAATGTATATAACAATAAATCGCCAACATTTTTAAGCACAGATGTTATTATATTGTTCTTACCGAAAAATTTGGTAATAGGTCAGTTTTTTCCTTAATATCAGAATTAACAACAACTTTTGAAACTAATGAACAAAAATTTGGTATATCGTACACTTGTAAGATGGAGACTACTACAAATACATCTTAAAAATAAATCTAATATTTTTTGACACTTGATTTAATTTGTAATATTTTTTTTTTAAATTCTTTTTTACAGTTTGTTATCAAGTAGTATTGAAGCACTTACATCTTCTTTATATCCTTTTGCTTGGCAACATACTCTTGTATCAGTTCTTCCTTCTCAAATGGTATCTGTTGCTGATTTTGTTCAAGCTCCAACACCATATATCATTGGTCTGTTAAAAACTGATAATCAATCAGATATATTCTCTCAATTGAGTGAAAAAGATCAAGTAAATATTATATTTATGTATATATTATACATGAATTTTGTATGCTTATTTTCCTAATAATTATGTTAATAATCAGGTTTTCATTTTTGATTTGGATGCTAACAAAACATTGCGTAAAGTAAAAGATGAATATAGTGTCCTACCATCAAGAATTGCAAAAGGCTTGAAAAATGTTATTGGGTTAAAGGTGGAGTTGGATCAATCAACTAAAGCAGTTTTAGCATCAGAGTCTCTTATACGATTGTTTGTGGAACTAGTTGGTCATTATAAATCCTTTATTCTATCAAATACAGAAAATAAATATAATTTTCAGGTATTGTTGATAAAATATTTTCCTATTTTTACTCATAGATTAAATGCTTTTTTTAAAACTATTTGGTAAGCAGGTAATCTGTCAAAAAGTCTGAGGACAAAAAGTCCGGTATGGAAATAGTTGGACAAAAAGTCCGGATTCATTTTTTGATTGCCGGACAAAAAGTCCAAACACATTTTTAGTGTCGGACAAAAAGTCCGAAAATACAAAATTTTCATAATTGTGTAATTATAATATTTTATATATATATATATATTTTTTATATTTTCTTATTCTTATTATTTCTTATACCTAGGGAACGGATTTGAATGCAAATTGCCTTTTTTTTCTGAATGTCCGAAAACATTGGTTTCCAAGCAAAAAGTTCATTTCATACATCAAAGAATTAAAAAATGTAACTTTTATTTTGCTTTTTTTTGCAGTTTTAGAGCATTTTTTTAAATCTCTAGTGCATTTTGTGGTTTTTTTAGTCATTTTTTCCACATTCATTCTTAAAAAAAATTAAAATACCTAAATATGTATTATATTGTTACGAAATTATTGTTGACACGTGTATTATGTTACGAAATTACGAAATTATTGTTGACATGTGTAGACACAAAATATATACATACAAGTTACAACAGATTATTACCCACATTAAGGTAAAGATAAGAGATAAGATCCGATAAACTATTTATCTAAAGTTAATTAATTAAGGTTGTATTGTATTTAAATATTTTTTATTAGATTTTTCATAATAATGTGTTTTTTTATAAGTTTTAAATGCAAAATTTTGTTTTTATTGAATATGAACCCATTTTATTAAAGTTTTTTAGGGCATTAAATCGTATTTTTTTAAGGCATTTTTCTTGTCTTTTAGAGCATTTAAATCCATTCCCTACTTATACCTAACATAAATACAACAGAAATTATCAAGATTTATATTATAATTGTGGTAATAACGTTTTTGTAGCATGTAGATTGTAGGTATGATATTATGGTAGATAAACTGTAGACGTACGGCTGCGATAAACATTAGATCCATATAGACCAGACTATAGCGGATTTCCATAATATTTTTTTTTAGGTATAAGAAATAATAAGAAATAAGAAAATATAAAAAACAGTAGGTACAATGATATAATAATGAAATAAAAGTATTACAATTACATTTTTAAAATAAATAATAATTATATATGAACTGACTATATATATATATATATATATATATATAATATTACATGTGTATACTATATATATACCTACATGATAATATTATATAATATAAGGTACATTATAATTTTAAATGAAAATGGAATAGACAATTTTGAACTTTCGGACTTTTTGCCCGGCAATCAAAAAATTAATCCGAACTTTTTGTCCAACTATTTCCATACCGGACTTTTCGTCCGGGAATCGGTTAGCAACTATGTTAATATTTCATGTGCATAATATAATATATACATATTCATATACAATAGATATAATAACAAAAATAATTATTGTTCCATTAGAAAAAGTTATTCAGAAAAAAGTTGTTTTTTTTTTTGTTTTTTTTTTTTTAACACATTTTAAAATATTAACAATATTATGGTTGAATGACGTTGATAGTAGGTAAATATTTATGATAATAAATCATAATTCAATGTCAAGTTAGTTGTGTTTCTTAAAATAAAAAGGATATTGCCTACAATCAGTAGCTTGTATCTAAATTATATATTAAAAAATAACATATTTAATTTGTATACTCATAAGTCATAAAACATAATTTTTAATTATTAAATACAAAATGGTTTACTTTCATTACAATTACCCCAAAAAAATTATTTGATCATTTTCCATTTTTAACAAATTTAATGCTCTAACTATCTCTATTAAATTTTGAATTATTATTAAGATGTATTTTACATAAAAACTTGTTTTGTTCTGTTTAGAGTATAATACATTTCTTGTTTTGTTTCAGAAACAATTTTTCATTGATGCTGGTATTAATACTGCACATCGGAATTTTTTGGAATGGTTTACAGAAACAGCTATGTTTACCACATTTCTAAATAATAAAATGCATAATAATATAGACAAAAAAGACGTATTTGAGTGCCGATGTGATGAATTTTCTAATGAGCTCAGTAAAATTAAACGTAAATCAAAAACACTACAGTCTATGAAGGCAATAGGTGATCGGATAAAAGAATGGGCAGTTTCATGAATCCATTTAATTAATTGATTTATAATTTATAATGTATAATGATAAATTTTAATTTAATATAATTATATATATTAACCAAAGATCAAGATTTCTAAAAATGTTTTATATGTAAGAGAAATATAAAACACTAAAAGTATTATTAAAATATTATCATTTTTGTATTGTTTGTAATATATTAGCATTTATTTGTTAAAAATATTTCATTGGTATTTATTAAATTGATTTATTTGTGTTCATATGATTATCATACATTAGTGGTTTTTCTTACTCATGATTGATATTTTTGGGCAATATTTCTAAAGAAGATGTCAGTGCGCTGTTTGTTTTCTCTCTAGCCGACAGGCAATGTAGATAAAACATATTTATTCAGAATTATATTTTTGTTTTGCTTAAAAGTATTGTGGAAAGAGTTGAACTTAAATCTACAACATTTAGTAGCGTCTGAAGTTGGAGTTTTGTCTAAATTCTTTTATGTATCGAAATTACAAATATATTATTTTGTGGTTAAAAATGTATAAAATTTTATAATTTATTTTATTTTTTTTAGATAAGTTCATACTGTAACCAAAAAATACTTGAATACTTAATAAGGTTTTTTATTGACATTAAAGTTCAAATTTGGAAGAAATTAGAATTTGATATATATTCATTACAGCATGCATTTTAGACACCAATTGTACAGCAAATCCATATTCCGTATCTACTTGCCCATTTTTTAGATTCTGAGCGGAGCGATGAATGTATTGATTTTACCATGATGTGTGTTTTTATTATTTTTTTTTTTTTTGTCTGTCATCACGTTTTGGGACAGTATAAATGCTTCAATTTTTTACTTCAGTTCCTCGTTCGATCAAAAAGTGAATCTAGTTGGTACTTAGGGGGATCAAAAGTAAAAAGTTCTTAAAACTTTTCTAAATAATCGAGAAAAACAAACTAAAAATTAAAGGAAAAACGGGAAATTTTACTCACACTCATTTTTCGACAAAATCGATTTTGGTTTTTGATGTAACTTTAAACGAATGACCATGAAATTTTCACCGAATGTCGGAATGTTGATATATGTATATTCTATCCACCATGCAATTTTCAAAAAATGTCGACATAAGTTGAACTATTCATAGGGATTTGAAATTTTCGAAAAGTTTTTCTTTTTAATTCTAAGATTTGAAAATTTAATACAAGGCTTATAATATATTTTTACAATAGCAATTGAAAAATAAAAGAAATATATAGTCACAATTTTTATTTATAAGCATTTAAAGTTCAAATTTTGACTAAATACGTAAAAATGACAGCAAAGTTCTAATTATCTTAGATAGAAATTCATAAAAGTTTTTCTTTTTAATTCTAAGATTTGAAAATTTAATACATGGCTCCTATCACATTTTTACAATAGCAGTTGAAAAATAAAAGAAATGCTTAGTCACAATTTTTTTTACAAGCATTCAAAGTTTGAATTTTAGACAACATACGTAAAAATTACGGCAATGTTCAAATTATCTTAGATAGAAATTCATAAAAGTCTTTCTTTTTAATTCTAAGATTTGAAAATTTAATATAAGGCTCCTAACAAGTTTGTCAATCTTTATCACAAATAAAAAGTCTACCGGAAATTCAAATTAAATTTGTATGAGCATTTGAAATATAAATTTTTACAACATTGGATTTTCACTGAATTTCACATTTAGTAATTTTCTTATTTGGGCGTAACTCTAAAAGTCTAAAACAAATGACCGAAGATACTTGAAATTTTCACTGAATGTTTATATAGGCATTTTCTATATTTGATAACATTTTCAAAATATTTAGATTTGTTTTGATCTGTTTACTGACATTTTAATTTTTCAACTTTTTTAGTTTTTTTTTCTATAAATATCGATAAAAATTTATTTGTTAGATAGAAAAGCTTGAAAATTCAATAAAAAGCTCCTAACATATTTTTACAATAGCAGTTGCAAAATAAAAGGAATACATAGTCACAATTTTTATTTATAAGCATTTAAAGTTCAAATTTTAACAACATATTATGTAAAAAGGACCTCGAATCTGGCGATTGAAGACGATAGGCGTAGAGAACAACTTTTTGTAGTTTGTCAAACCACAGAACGTCAAACTTTAGTTTAGGTAACCTGTTATGTAAGTTTAGATCTGAACACAGTACAGTCAGTCAGTCATCCAACTCTTGCTCTCATCAAACTCTGAAAGGGTCTAAAACTCTAAAATCTAAATGTTCACTGTCTGGAGGTTTAGGCATTTATTGTTCTGTGGTTTAGGGGCTGATATTTGATAATACATTAATACTCATCTATATATATATAACCACATGTAACTATTTAAAATTTAAAATATTGTGTTTTTATTCTATGATAATTATCAAAGTTTATCTTCCATGAGATAATTTCTACACGAAAAGAAAACAATAACAATTCCTAAAACTACAACATAAGTCATAAATCACTATTTAGTATTCACAATCACAAATCACAATTCACATTTCACAATGTTGATGGTGTAGCTGCTGATGGCATGGCCACAGAGGAGAATATTGTAGAATTTTATAAAATTAAAATTTATAGACAAAGAAATTAATTTACCGTTGTACAAAGTGTGTGTCCGAAAGAAGGAAAGAACGAACGATAAAATAATAACAAACCACTCTGTGACCGCGGCGACACGGCTTGGGAGACGCGAACTGCAAACAGTCATCGGTCAGTAATCAGTTGTCGGTAGTGGGTACTCTACAGTTTACTCAGTAGCAGAGTTGACGCGCGTTCATAAGGTGTTTGATAGTTTCGTCCGTTTGAGTAACCGACTCCTGTCGGACAATAATAATAATAATTATAAACTTTTCCGTACTGTTGTAAAAACGAATTTAAAATAATACAAAACAAATAACTCGATCGCTGTCTAAATAGTAAAATATGATAAACCGCGGTGGCATCGTCTGCGGCGACTGTCATTACCATTGCTCAACGTTTCACTGTTAGGTTTTCAGTAACTTTGCATAGGTACATTCATGTTTGCACTGGGAACAGAGAGTGGTAATGCAGTAACCAACGACAGTATTAGATCGAACAACCCTTTTTTGGACTTCAGACGTATAATTTTGTCTCAAGTGAGTGATTTGTGTACGTTTAAGGTTTTCTTGTGCTCATTCCTCGACACACTGACAGATGATCAGATGTGTCAATAATTTGGCGTGTAGTGACATGTTTCGTGAATTAGGCTTAAAAAAATCTAATTGACAGAGTTGTACATACAACATTAAAATACAGTTACCCACAATATTTAACTTACATTAAGCAGTTAGTATTAGCTATTTTAATTACCTATAAGTAGTTATTCAAAGCGTTTTGAAGTATTTTCCTTCATGTTTGAAATATGTTTGAATTTGCAATTTTGGATACTACCAAGCAGTTGAGTTTCATTAATTGTTTATGTTTTCTTTTGTAAAGCAAGAAGATCAAAGTTCAAAAATGGATCCAATGACTCTAGTGACACAATATAATTTATTGCAAAATGGTCCTCCAGAAGAATCAAAACTTGCTACTTATATGGTATGTATATAATGCCAATTTAATTGTATTGTCTTTGGTTTTTTGGTCATTATTTATTACTGTAGTTGCTTTTATTCAGTAACTTAGAGATTTGACCTCAATATCCTAAGGTCATGAGAATTGATAGAACTTATTAATTAATTGTATGTATTGATTATAAAATTACTTTAAATTCTTAAATAATTCTTATATTATATAAATAAAAACTATCAAAGCAATTATTAACTTTTAAAATATAATATCCAACAAACAAATAATATATATTACATATTATTATTTATATATTTTTATACTATGAAATACTGGCATTTGAAAAAAATCCCGATTGTAGGTAGTAAACTGTATAAAAAAATACCCTCTAAGAAACAATTAGTTTTTACACATTTTTGTTAAAAGAAGAAAAAAGCAATATAGATACCTACTTTAAAATTGTAAAATAACTGTTCTAATAATATTTGATATAATTTATGTTTGAGTTTAGATAATATTCTTGTCATAAATCACAATTAAATATTCTAGAATTCAAACATATTGATATAGATATAGATATTTAAAAAAAATAAAATGTTTCATCCATAGTTGATATTTTAGATTCTGAGTGGAGCGATGAATGTATTGATTTTACCATGATGTGTGTTTTTATTATTTTTTTTTTTTTTTGTCTGTCATCACGTTTTGGGACAGTATAAATGCTTCAATTTTTTACTTCAGTTCCTCGTTCGATCAAAAAGTGAATCTAGTTGGTACTTAGGGGGATCAAAAGTAAAAAGTTCTTAAAACTTTTCTAAATAATCGAGAAAAACAAACTAAAAATTAAAGGAAAAACGGGAAATTTTACTCACACTCATTTTTCGACAAAATCGATTTTGGTTTTTGATGTAACTTTAAACGAATGACCATGAAATTTTCACCGAATGTCGGAATGTTGATATATGTATATTCTATCCACCATGCAATTTTCAAAAAATGTCGACATAAGTTGAACTATTCATAGGGATTTGAAATTTTCGAAAAGTTTTTCTTTTTAATTCTAAGATTTGAAAATTTAATACAAGGCTTATAATATATTTTTACAATAGCAATTGAAAAATAAAAGAAATATATAGTCACAATTTTTATTTATAAGCATTTAAAGTTCAAATTTTGACTAAATACGTAAAAATGACGGCAATGTTCTAATTATCTTAGATACAAATTCATAAAAGTTTTTCTTTTTAATTCTAAGATTTTAAAATTTAATACATGGCTCCTATCACATTTTTACAATAGCAGTTGAAAAATAAAAGAAATGCTTAGTCACAATTTTTATTTATAAGCATTTAAAGTTCAAATTTTGACTAAATACGTAAAAATTACGGCAATGTTCTATTTATCTTAGATAGAAATTCATAAAAGTCTTTTTAAATGTTTATATATGTATATTCTATCCACCATGCAATTTTCAAAAAATGTCGACATAAGTTGAACTATTCATAGGGATTTGAAATTTTCGAAAAGTTTTTCTTTTTAATTCTAAGATTTGAAAATTTAATACAAGGCATATAATATATTTTTACAATAGCAATTGAAAAATAAAAGAAATATATAGTCACAATTTTTATTTATAAGCATTTAAAGTTCAAATTTTGACTAAATACGTAAAAATGACGGCAATGTTCTAATTATCTTAGATAGAAATTCATAAAAGTTTTTCTTTTTAATTCTAAGATTTTAAAATTTAATACATGGCTCCTATCACATTTTTACAATAGCAGTTGAAAAATAAAAGAAATGCTTAGTCACAATTTTTATTTATAAGCATTTAAAGTTCAAATTTTGACTAAATACGTAAAAATTACGGCAATGTTCTATCTATCTTAGATAGAAATTCATAAAAGTCTTTTTAAATGTTTATATATGTATATTCTATCCACCATGCAATTTTCAAAAAATGTCGACATAAGTTGAACTATTCATAGGGATTTGAAATTTTCGAAAAGTTTTTCTTTTTAATTCTAAGATTTGAAAATTTAATACAAGGCATATAATATATTTTTACAATAGCAATTGAAAAATAAAAGAAATATATAGTCACAATTTTTATTTATAAGCATTTAAAGTTCAAATTTTGACTAAATACGTAAAAATGACGGCAATGTTCTAATTATCTTAGATAGAAATTCATAAAAGTTTTTCTTTTTAATTCTAAGATTTTAAAATTTAATACATGGCTCCTATCACATTTTTACAATAGCAGTTGAAAAATAAAAGAAATGCTTAGTCACAATTTTTATTTATAAGCATTTAAAGTTCAAATTTTGACTAAATACGTAAAAATTACGGCAATGTTCTATCTATCTTAGATAGAAATTCATAAAAGTCTTTTTAAATGTTTATATATGTATATTCTATCCACCATGCAATTTTCAAAAAATGTCGACATAAGTTGAACTATTCATAGGGATTTGAAATTTTCGAAAAGTTTTTCTTTTTAATTCTAAGATTTGAAAATTTAATACAAGGCATATAATATATTTTTACAATAGCAATTGAAAAATAAAAGAAATATATAGTCACAATTTTTATTTATAAGCATTTAAAGTTCAAATTTTGACTAAATACGTAAAAATGACGGCAATGTTCTAATTATCTTAGATAGAAATTCATAAAAGTTTTTCTTTTTAATTCTAAGATTTTAAAATTTAATACAAGGCTTATAATATATTTTTACAATAGCAATTGAAAAATAAAAGAAATATATAGTCACAATTTTTATTTATAAGCATTTAAAGTTCAAATTTTGACTAAATACGTAAAAATTACGGCAATGTTCTATCTATCTTAGATAGAAATTCATAAAAGTCTTTTTAAATGTTTATATATGTATATTCTATCCACCATGCAATTTTCAAATAATTTTGACTTAAGTTGAACTATTCATAGGCATTTGAAATTTTCGATCATTATTAGTTTTTTTTAAATTAATATCGATAGAAATTTATTTGTTAGGCAGAAAAGATTGAAAATTTAATACAAGGCTCTTAACATATTGTTACAATAGCAGTTGAAAAATAAAAGAAATTCATAGTCACAATTTTTTTTATAAGCATTCAAAGTTTGAATTTTGACAAAATACGTAAAAATCACGAAAATTCACAAATTATTTTAAGCTAGAAATTCATAAAAAATTTTCTTTTTAAATCTAAGATTTCAAAATTTAATACAAAATTCCTTACAAGTTTTTCAATCTTCATCACAAATAAAAATTCCACCGGAAATTCAAATTAAATTTTCGTGAGCATTTGAAATTTAAATTTTTACAACATTGGATTTTCACTTTTAGCGATTTCCTTATTTTGGTGTAACTCTAAAACAAATGACCGCAGATACTTGAAATTTTCACTTAATGTTTATATAGGCATTTTATATATTTGATAAAATTTTCAAAATATTTAGATTTGTTTAGAGCTGTTTACTGACATTTTAATTTTTCAACTTTTTTTTCTATAAATATCGATAAAAATTTATTTGTTAGATAGAAAAGCTTGAAAATTTAATAAAAAGATCCTAACATATTTTTACAATAGCAGTTGCAAAATAAAAGGAATACATAGTCACAATTTTTATTTATAAGCATTTAAAGTTCAAATTTTGACTAAATACGTAAAAATGACGGCAATGTTCTAATTATCTTAGATAGAAATTCATAAAAGTTTTTCTTTTTAATTCTAAGATTTTAAAATGTAATACAAGGCTTATAATATATTTTTACAATAGCAATTGAAAAATAAAAGAAATGCTTAGTCACAATTTTTTTTACAAGCATTCAAAGTTTGAATTTTAGACAACATACGTAAAAATCACGGAAATTCATAAATTATTTTATGCTAGAAATTCATTAAAAATTTTCCTTTTATATCTTAGAATTTAAAATTTTATATAAGGCTTCTAACATATTTTTACAATACCAGGTGAAAAATAAAAGAAATATATTAGCACATTTTTTTTTTACAAGCATTCAAAGTTTGAATTTTGACAACATGTGTAAAAATCACGAAAATTCGCAAATTATTTTAAACTAGAAATTCATAAAAATTTTTCTTTTTAAATCTAAGATTTGAAAATTTTTAATAATCTATAATATATTCTAGATAGATAAACCATCTTCGCTCAGAATCGTTTTTTGTATACAATGATATATCATTGGATTCAAATTTAATTCCATCCATTACAGTAACCCACTTGTAACCTACTGTACTGCAGAGCGACATCCACGACCTACCCGCCCTTTTTTAAATTATGATTGCTTTAAATTATAGGTGATTATTTCACTATGGTTAGAAATTACTGATAATTGATAAATATACTATATTATGTTTATGACACCAAAATAACAATTTTTCATTAAGTAGCAAAAATTTGATCTTGCTACCCCATGAAAAAGTGGGTTGGTGGCTATACCTAATTAGTGCCACTAATATGAATAATTGAGTATCAACTACCAAAATAATATATTGCAATAAATATTTTGAATTACTGTATCAATATATCATATTGAATTAAATAAACTTGCATTTATTATTTTAATTCTAAAATACAGTTTTGTATATTTTATTATTATTATTATTATTATAATGAAAATAAATAATTATTTTTTTTTTATAGAAACGACAAAATAACTCACCACCTCAATCAACACTGTACTCAACATTATCAAAAAATTATTCTAATTTAGATATAAACCAGTCCTCTTTATCAATGAAAAAGGTAAATAATAAAATAAAAGTATATCTCATTACTAGATTTTATATTAAATATATTTCTTGGATTAAATTAATGACCCCATTTATACTTAGCGTTAGTAGTGTCAGCTATTTATTAACATATTCACTAAAAATGATGTCAAATAACCCCATTTTACATAGTTTGAAAATACTGAATGATTCCAATACGTTTCATGAACAATGTTATTAAATGTACTAAAATTTGGTCTGCGTTACGATTACAATTTTTTGTTTTTTATCGGTCTCTTCAATAAGTATTATTTCATTTACATGTGCAATTCATACTACAATATTTTTTTTTCAATTATTATTGTTATTTTATATTATATTTAACTAGTATTTTTAACTCCAATTTTTTAGAGACAACAAATATATTCAAATATTGTTTAAACTTTAAAGTGAATATGTTAGGGTCAAAAATATAAAAAATCTGTTTAGAAAAAGAAAATCAAACCATTAAAACTCTTAAAACATCTAAATAGTGTACAGTAAAAATGATGTCTCCTTGTAGAACAATCAGATATTAATTTTTTTTTTTTGTATTTTTTACGAGGAAAACATTGTGGTTTCATTGATGACTGATTCTTAAATTATTTAAATTTTATCAATATCAGTAATAAATAATACATTTAAAAATCAAAAATTTGTAATATGTAATTTGATAGCAATTTCTGAAAATAGAATTTAAAATTGATGTCTTGCGACCTGCATAAATTCCTTATCTTTCAAATAAAAAAAAAATGATCAAAATCTGATTTTTTCATGAGTCATGAGTTTTTTCTGTTGGTATATTTTTATATTAAACTATTTAAACTCATTGGCCTTGACATCCTTCATGTTTATTAATTGATAAAAAGTTAATCTGGAAATAACATATTTTTAAAAACATTTTAATTTTCATAAAATATTTAATTTGGTTTTTCATACATAATTAGTTAATATTCGGGGACACAGAAAATAGAAGTTCAGGAAGAAATACATATACAAATGGCTCAACATACATAAATATTTTTGGTGTATATTTCCAATACTTAAATTCTATACCATAATATATTACTTTAGTTTTAGTATATTGATAACGATACTATATATTTAACTATAGTATATGCATAATATATCAATTCTATATTTCCGTATCATTGAATAAAATATTTGCCTTAACATAAAAAACCTAATATACCTAATTCCAATATGTATTAACCAAAAATTATTTTGTATTGAGTTAATTTGCATTAATTAATGTGGTAATTTTCAGTAAATGGTTAAATAATTGTTTTATGATTTATATTAATCTCAAAGGCCAGAAGAATTTTCAGTAAATTATTTAACTGCTTGTCACTGTTGATTGATCACATAATTATCTTATTAGTTACTTAAAAGTTAAAATACACATACATTTTATTAGACATAATTATAAGTTACCTTTCAAAGCACAATGTTAATTTTTGTTTTAAACACTTAGGATAATAAAAAAAGTTTACAATTATTATGCACATGTTGTGATAGGCAATTGACAATTTTCAGGCATCTATAGCAACTGTCGATTTCGTACCTAGAAATCTAGCTGGTTCATTAAACAATACTGATGTTTCTTCAATTTACGCTAAAGACAAATCTCAGCCTATACAAGCATATCAGGTAGATAATTAAGCTTAATATTATCGCTAATAACTTTTAAATATTTAAAAAATACATTTTAAGTATTATTATTATTTGGTGTTTAATAGAAAAATGTCAATGGTACAACATATTTCTATCCTCCAGACACTAATGGTACTAATCAACCTAATGGTAATATCTTTGATGATCCATCTGGATATTTACCAATGCCATCAGTTGAATCACCAACATCTTCATTATATGCCCAAGATGATTTAAGAAGAGATTTATTGCATAGAAATGCTTTATCAATTGCCTCACTAGACTCAGACCAATGGCCAGGTTTGTAACATCCTCAATAAATAAGTAATTTATCTTTATGAATTATTAATAGGTTATTGATATTTGTATTTTAGATTTACCAGAAACTGTTGAAGATTATCATGATGTTTATCCACTCGATATATATGGGCACTCATCTAAAATATTGACTTACAATACATCCACTTATCGAGCAACCTATTCTAAGAATGGAGAGAAATGTTGTTTAAAACGCATTCATGGTAAAAAGTTTAATGAACCTTTTTATTTATTTTTAGTTATTTCTATTATATTTATTAGAAGGTAATTTTACATTTTACATTAAGATATAGGTAAATAAACTATAATTTTTAGCTCAATAAGTATGTGACGTAAGAATCAAATGTGCATGCATATTTAAAGTAAGAAGTTACCCATTAGTAACAGTTCACTTGGAGTTGTTCAGTTGCTCATATGTATTTTTTTTTAATAAATAATTTTTTAATTTTTAACAATTCGCTTTTTAGACAATGCCTGGGGTTTTCATGTATGGTTTGGGTGAAGAGATTCTTTATAAGTAGATTATGGTGTGTTTGAAAATGGTTATGAAAGTTTATAGGAAGTGTGCAGCTTCTTCTGTCACAGTTTTCATTGAAAGACCTTCACGTAATGTGTATTTGATATATAAAGGTGGGCAGTCATTATATTTTTAAAGGCAATCTTCTGGAACTGTTGAATTTTTTTAGTATTGGAAACTTTTGCAGTGCTATAAAATTAAGGTCCATAGTGGTTTAACTAATGTTTTATAATTAAAAACTTAATTTAAAGTGTCGATTAAAGTAATTTCAAAATATTTTTTTATTTTGATGTAAAAATAAGAGATAAAAGCTTGAATAGGCGATAGCTTTTTTATTTACATATAAATTGTTATCTCAATATTACAATCATTTCACATTAGATTAGTGCTTCAAATTAATAAAAAACAGGTAATTTGTGGATGTCTTTCTGTTGTACAGTAAGTTACAAGTGGGTCACTGTAATAGATGGAATTAAATTTGAATCCAATGATATTATATCATTGTATACAAACAACGATTCTGAGGAGAAACGGTTTATCTGTTTAGGATATATTAGAAATTATTGAAAATTTTCAAATTTTAGATTTAAAAAGAAAATTTTTTATGAATATCTAGCTTAAAATAATTGGCAAATTTTCGTGATTTTTATGTCTTTGTCAAAATTCAAACTTTGAATGCTTATAAAAAAAAAAAAATGTGGGTATGTATTTATTTTATTTTTCAACTGCTATTATAACAATATGTTAGGAGCCTTGTATTAAATTTTCAAGCTTTTCTACCCAGCAAATAAATTTTTATCGATATTAATTTTAAAAAAATAGTTCAACTTAAGTTGAAATTTTTCGAAATTTACATAGTGGATAGAATATACTTATATTAAGATTCGGTGAAATTTTCATTTATCTATGGTCATTTTTTTTAAAGTTATATCAAAAACCAAAATTGATTTTGTCGAAAACTGACTGTGCGTAAAAATTCCCATCTTTTGCTTAATTTTCAGTTTGTTTATCCTGATTATTTAAAGAGAATTTTTTAGTTTTGACACCCTCCAAAGTACCAACTAGATTTACTTTCTGATCGAACGAGATACTGAAGTAGAAAATCGAAGCACTTTAACTCCCCCGAAACATGATGACAGACACAAAAAAATTCACTCATCATTGTAAAATCAATACATTCCTCGCTCCGCTCAAAATCTAAAATCTTCAGAATTAAAAAATTATATTTTTGTTAGTTTATTTTAAGTTTTTGATGTTATAGGTTTTCGATTAACAATTACAAAATATGCTCCATTAATTGAAGCTTGGAAAAAAATTAATCATGCAAATATTGTTCAGTTAAAGGATGTATTTATAACAAAAGCTTTTAATGATACTTGTGAGTGTTCTTGAGTCTTTTTATTTATAAAATAACATTTTGTGATATTGTTTTGGATTAATTATTGTTTTTATTTTTAGCATTAGTCTTTGTTTTTAATTATCATCCAGATTCTGAATCTTTACAAACTCGACATTTCAGTTCTAATGAAATAATGAATGGTTATAACGATCCATTTAGTTCTGATCCAAACGCACCACGACCTTATAGCCACACTAAAAATGCAATTTTAAGACACCAGCATAGGTAAATTATTATTTAACAGTCTTATATTAAGTAGAATTTTTTATGGTTGTTTTTTTTTAGTCAGTAATTGAAATTAGCGATACAAAAAAAACATGTTGTTCATTTATGTAAGAAGTATTTCACTTGAGAGTTTGCTATAATCAGAAATGTTAAACTTAAATGTTGATTATTTATTCTTAGGCCAAGTTATATTTTTTATAAGTATTCTTTTTAATTTTACCAAGGTATTTTAAAAATATTTTAAGTTGTTACTTGTTATTAATTATCTTTTTTAATATATAATAATGACCTTATTTTCAAGTCCTCATATTGTATCCCATTTAATGAGTATATCCTGTGGGATAACTTATTTTTTTCAAAGAAAAATAATATATTTCCTGTAAATTTTCAAATTGTTTCAATGAAGTCTATATAAAATCAAAATTTTAACTTTTAACATTTATCCTAAAAATTTAAAAATGTCATCTTTAAGAGAATGTCAGCAAATTTTTTTTAGTTCTGTTGCAACCAATCAAATTTTACATTCTAATGTTTAAAATCATTATTGTGAACATGTAAAATGTGGGACATTGTGTGTATGTCAGTAAGAGAAAAAATTTGCTAACCTCCCCTTTAAATTCCAAACATCAAAATTTGAACAAATTCATTATTTTTGAAAATAATGAGGTTGAGCTTGTTTGTTAAATCAATATTATTTATAATGTGGTGAACTTTTCATAATTTACATGTTATTATTTTACCATTTCAAGATATCAATTATGCAACTATTTAAAGACTTGCATTTAACTAACTATACCTATAATTGCAGTATTTGTAATAAATAATAATTATAAACATTGTTTTAGTAATGGACTTTTATCTGAAAATACACTATGGAATTATGCAATTCAACTTAGTGGTGCACTACGAGCAATACATGGATCAGGATTAGCTTTACGAGGTCTTTGTCTAAATAGGGTTTTAGTGACAGGTCATGTAAATACCAGGGCTAGACTTCGGATCAATTGTGTAGCTATAACAGATATTTTGTTAAATGATATGGCCAGTTCAAACATGATTGGTCATTTTCAAGTGAGTGAAAATTCAGTAATTAAATAATGAATATTTAAAAATATGAGATAACATTTTTAGCAAGAAGATTTAACAGAATTTGGTAAGCTTTTATTAGCTCTAGCTTGTCGATCCCTTATAGCTGTTCATCAAGATAATCTTGCTACTTCTATTGATTTAATGGCACGCTCTTACAGTAGTGATATTCGTAACTTAATAAGGTTTGGTTCATTGATCTTAAATATAGTATAACACAATCTCATATGATAACTATCTTCTCAGGTATTTACTGAGTAGTCAAAGACGGCATATTACAGAGCTAATGCCAATGATAGGAGCTAGATTTTACACTCAACTGGATGCTGCGCAGAATCACTCAGACAATTTGGAAAATGAGTTATCTAAAGAAATGGAAAATGGTCGTTTGTTTCGATTGCTTGTGAAACTTGGATCAATTAATGAACGACCTGAGTAATAATAATTAGTATAATTATATATTAATAACATTTAAAATGTTTAAAAAAATAATGTTTTATTTTTAGGTTTAATTTAGATCCTGCGTGGTCAGAAACTGGTGATCGATATATGTTAAAACTATTTAGGGACTATTTATTTCATCAAGTGACTGAGGATGGACGCCCTTGGCTGGATATGTCGCACATAGTTCAAACTTTAAATAAACTCGATTCTGGATCATCAGATACTGTAAATTATTATTATTATTTTTTTTTTTTTTGTCGTACTTACTTATTTCGAAATAATTATGTTTTAGATTTGTTTGTATTCGCGTGATGAAAAGACCATATTAGTGGTTAGCTTTCAAGAACTGAAACATTGTTTAGAACAGTCATATTGTGAAATTGCCTCCGTGGCTGCGTCCGATGATCATATTAAGGCTGAATAATCTTAGAAGTCCTACTATGGGACTTTCAAATGATTAGCAATAAGTCCAAGTACTTAATTTATAATAATTAAGTAATGTCTTAAGAACAATTAAGATCATTTATCACATGATGGATTAATTAATTTGGTTGAATGCTTATAAGCGCTAATTTTTACATTTTTGTTTATTTTTTTCTAATTTTCTTCTTATTTTATTTTAAATTTTATAATTATTTTTTTACCAAATTTCATTCCTAATTCAACATTCCAATCATAAATGTTGCAAAAATTAACTTTACTTGAGTCTATTTTTCAATTTGCTTCCATTTGGCTGTGTATTTGCAAAGAATATATATATATATATTTTAAACATAGAGCAATAATAAAACATAATATCATAGCTAGCTAACTGAAGTTGATTATTGCAATTATAGTAAATTTTTTGGTCTCTCAATTGTTTTATTTTGTATTACATTTAATATTGTGCTAGGAATGAACAAGATGATAAATATTTAATGAGACTTAAGTTGTCTTTCAATATGTGTTATAACTTACTTGTTACCTAAAATTGATATAACAATTAAGCATTATTTAAACATTTTTATGCAGTTGTCTCTATATTCAGTCATTATAGCATTACTCCATGATTCTAAACATTTTCTATTTCATTAATGTTTTTTTATATATTATGGCAATCATAGATTATTTTTATTTTTAAAGCTAATTGATTTTAATTTATATTTTTTTTCTTATTGATGAATTATTGGTTTACCAAAAATTAAATTGTTGTGATCATTTATTACCAAAAAAAACATTATTAATTTTAACAAAAAAATATTTTGATACATATTGAAAGATAGCTATATGTATGATAATATTTCTATATATTATTGAGAATTTGGAGAATTTACATGGCAGCTATTAATTTAGTTAAAAGTAAATCGCACAAAGCTATAGTATTGAAGCAATGGTGATGTCTATCATTTGTTATAATTAAGATATATTTTTTTTATTAATTGTTTGATTGTGATAGATTTGAGAATAAAATGTCCAAAATAATAGTTCTTAAGGTTTTGTCATGTAATATTATTAAGAGTTAATAAAAGATAAATTATTTTAACTGGTTGTTAATTATTCAAGTATGTTTACTATTTTACGTTTACTTATTAATTATTTACTTGTCGACATGAAATTGAGTTTGGAATGAGATGATGCCACTAGATGAAAGCTTTTAACGGGAAATGGGTTAAAAGTGTCAACTGTTACAGGGAGGTTTGATGATGACGTGTCTGTACTTGTGGAGACAACTATTTTTTTTTATTACAAGCCAAAGTCATCACAGTATTTTTAATAATAAATATCTTTGTACTAAATTTAACATAATTCATATGTTTTAAGTTTTGAATCTTTTGATTTTACAATGACAATATTTGTTTTGAGTTTTGACATTAGAAAGTTAATCTTGTTGGTACTTTTAGGGGTCAGAATAAAAAAATTGCTTGTAATTTTCAAGAGCGTTGGGAAAACGAAAATAAATAGGATAAATAAGGAAAAACGTGGAATTTTAATGCAAAACCAATTTTTGACAAAATCGATTTTATTTTTTAGAATGACTCATAAACGAATATTTGTAAATAGTATATACTATTTAATGTTTATATATGTATTTTAAATGTTAGCAATATGAATACAATGAATATGACCAATGTCTATATACTTTATACAGTACAAAATTCTGTTACAACTACAACCAGAGGTACGACACTGTGTATTGGCAAAATCGGGTGACTGTGGCCTTGAACACGGTCTCCGGGAGGGCGTGGCATACGTTATCAATTAAATAGTTCATATCAATATCACCGCTGAACATTGATTACCACAAAACGATATTTGTAGTTTGTACAGTACTTAGTAATTTTACCAAGTTTGAATGTTTAGCATTAAAATGTAAAATAAATTATTTAATCAGGGCCGGCGTTAGGGGGAGGCAAAACGGGGCATTTGTCCAGGACCTCGTGCTTAAATATATTTTGTATAAAAATCTTGCAATAAAATAAAACAAGGATATAAGTAATATTATATTAAATATGTATAATATTTTGAAAAGTAACGTGGTGTGGTAAAATTACAAAACCTTTGTATGCCTTAATATATATTTTGGAATTTGTCTGTTTACTCGTATGATATGATATGTAAGTTGACGTATTACACATACGTTTAAAAGTAATCATTGAACAGTTGAAAATTGATAATCGCTATTTCCCTAAAGTATTTTTTAATACCATTAAACATCATAGATGTAACTAGGGTCAACATTTTGGAAGAGCTTAACTCTTTAATATATTAAATTTAATTATTAAAAAAATTGTTTTATTTGGGACATGTATTTTTGATAATTTTTCGTTTTTAATTACACCTAGTCTATAAATTATAGATAACTATAGTTATTGCCTAATTGGTTAAATAAATTAAATACGTTTTGCACAGGCCCTCGCAAAAGGTAGCGCTGGCCCTGTATTTAATTAATAACTCTAATGAAAAAAATATTAAAATACTTTAATTAATGGCTTATGTAATAACAGGATATTGAAATTGAATTTAGAATAGAATACCTATAGGTTTAAAGAACTAACACATTATAAATTTAGTTTGGGATAATGGCCCATATTTGTTAGGGCATACCAGACACTTTACAACCATAATGAAAATTATTAATTACAAAAAAAATTGAATAATAAATTAATAAGTAATAATACTAATAACATATGAAAACGCTACAACTACGGATTACGGGATACAGAACATACAGCCATACAGGACAGGTGGTTAATGCCGCCTGGCCATTGCGTTGTATCCGTTTTTAAAATTTCGTAACAAAGAGGGATACACGTTGCCAACATCCTATCAGATTACGGATACGGTACAATTTTTAGAGTCCAATACTTCATACCATAGGGATACGTAAACCCGCACAGCTGATCGACTGTCTATTCTATATAATTGTTCTGTGCTACAACCAAACTGTTCTATGCTACAACTATAGTACAACTCACGGTCTTAGAATAATACAACTTAACAAATAACAAGATCACTTTGAGGCCGTCTCATTATGCGCAGACGTGCGTGGAAACACTGGAAACAAGGTTGTAATCATTGACCTATTATCATAGAATATGATTATGCATGCAACTGAAAGTGGACTGGTAGCCCTGTACGGCTGCACGTGTGGTGGCCCTAAATCCTAATCCTAATATACCCGCGGTGAACTACAACTGCTCATAACCTAACCTAACGTATAAAGTGCAACCGTTTTTCCTCGTTACAATATATCCGACATTCGGTAATTGGTTAACTTGTTTAAGACGTTTAAGAACTGTTGTAATAATGTTGTACGTTGTTGTCGTTGTTGATCAGTTATTCAGTTGACAGTTACACCGTTACAGTCGTAAGTTCGTAACAGTCGTTGCTCGATGCCGATAGTCATTAGTTCGTTGTCTTTAGCCATTTCATTGTTCTTTTACCTATAGCCACGTGGTTGTTACTCTTGCTCACTGTAGTTTTAACTAGTTTATCGTCTCAAATTTGATCCCCGTCATCCATATATTATTTAAATATGTTATACAAGTTGCTGGGATAGTAGTTATAAATCCCAATATTGTAGTATATACTCTTAGTAGTGAATGTGTGAATGTGTTGAACTCAAGGTAAGATGTGTATGCTCAATGCTCATGTTTATCAACACGTATTTTGACGTTATATTTTTATTATTTTTCGAATTAATTGAAAATCGCGTATTAACAAAGTTTGAATTCTTAAATCTAGATCAATTTCTAGTTTCACCTTAAGTAAAAGCAAAAGCGTCTTATTGCGTACAATATCGACTACGGATAAGAACATAGGCGAAAAAATGAAGTATTTAACGTATTTTGTAATTTGTTTTTTTTTTTCACTAGTATTAAGTTTTTATGTCCTTGGCCATATATCTTCGGCGTTTAATGTAATTGGTAACGAAATTTCCAAAGTACCAAATGTCGTGAACACTGGAATTAACGCAATCGGTAATGAGTTTTCCAAAGTACCAAATACCGTGAACACTGGAATTAACGCAATCGGTAATGAGTTTTCCAAAGTACCAAATACGGTGAACACTGGAATTAACGCAATCGGTAATGAGTTTTCCAAAGTACCAAATACCGTGAACACTGGAATTAACGCAATCGGTAATGAGTTTTCCAAAGTACCAAATACCGTGAACACTGGCATCGACTCGGTCAGCAATGAATTTTCCAAAGTACCAAAATTGTTATCTGATATAGGTTGTAGCGATATTGTTACTGGTATTGTCATTAGCCTACTCATCGAATGCTATCCGCACGCCTTTATTTCCGATACTCTAGATACCGAAGATGTAATAATGATGAATACTTGTAAATCGATTGAAATCGTGTCTCTCGCGTTACCATTAGTCGCCGATCTTGCGACATCGCCCGTACAAGTCATCTGCACAATGTGGATTGAAGATCGTTTGGATTTGTACTCACATTTAAAAGGTATCGATGTGCAAATAGAACCTTTCGGGACAATTGTCATAAATAACGATGAATTATTTTATAACTTGTCGAAACTTAATGATCATGATTGTAATAACGATTGCAACTTGGACGATTATGACTTTATCAAACCTGACGAACGAAACGAACATCCCGCAGACACTACGACGTCAACCAGTTACGACGTTGGGGCTAGATTTAAACGAGGCATTTTTGGTAAAACGTTATCGATACCGACCAAGGAGATTGCTAAAAAAATTGTCCTAAAAATTGCACCTAAATTTTTGATGAAAAACGGCGTACCGTCGTCGTTGGCGTTTCGAGGACTATATGGTTCGGTTAGTATTAAAATGACTGCAAAAACTTCGGTTATGATTTTGAATGTTAGAGAAAAGAAATTTGCTAAAATCAAGGATGTTTACGATATATTTGTACTAACTAAAACTGTTCCAACAACGTTCACAACAAAATATTATTTGAACGTTTACAATCCTAGTAATTTTGGTAGAGCAGCCGCCGAGAACTTTCAACGTGAACTTCTGAATAAGAAATGGAAATGATTACAATATATACATTGATGAAACACTATAGTTGATGAACAAGTTAATTATTATTTATTTCATTACATATTATAGTAAATTGTATGTATAAATTATAGCTTATAAGCTGTATTTATCACTACCATTTGTTCTTTAGAATTTAGAAAAAAGATACAGCAGAACATTAATATAATATTCAAAATTATAGTAGATAGGTATATTAGTTATAGCATAGATTATATAAATTATATATTTTACATAATCTGTAGTTGTAGTAACTGTTTGCGGTTAAAAACGTTAGTGTAACAAACAAACAATATCGTGACATGTATACATGTGTAAAACTTTCTTTTGATTTTATGTTTTGTTTATAATAAAATTTTTCCATTACCCTTTGCAGGTGTTACTTTATTATAATAACTCGACGTTCTTGTAATCATTTTTAAAAATAATAAAACGTTAATATTAAGTTGATAAGTGTAAAAATATGCTGTTGTTACTTGGTTATGAATAAAAAAAAAATGTATGTATACCATACAGTTACAAGTTTTAATTCTAAATGTATATTTTAGTATTTAGTATTATTATTTTTTTGTACGTATTAACGATTATACCTTTGACGTTAAGGCCGATTAAAGAATATTTAAAAGCGGTCTCTGCAGATACCAGGAATGGATTGTGGTAAGTAAATGCAGGGACGTATTTATATTAGGACTAACCAGGGCTGTAGCCCTGGGCGCCAAAATGTTGTGTTATTTAGTGATTTAAAAAAAATTAATTTGATTTTATTTCTATTTTTTTATATACCATATAATATTTAATACACATTACACATAGATCGCTTTTATTTTTATATGAAATTATTTTTATACTTAATATGTATACAAAATAAATGTAAAATAAAATTATAGCTGTATAAAAACAATTTATAATAAAGCTATAGGTATTACATAGGCAAAAATAGATATAGAGGCAGAAATATTTTTGATTCGTGACTCTTGTTTATCTATTTTTAACAAAACATTGAAATTTTTTCTTCGAGTTCAGTTTAGCGACAATCCAGGCGCGGATCTAGAACTAAAATTGAGGGGGGGTCATATTTACGAAAAGACAAAAACTTAATACACAGTTAAGACATAATAAAATAAGAACTTTATTGATAATTGTTGTTTTAATTAATTAAATGACAAAGTTTAGTCTTCTTTGTTTTGTTTTTCCAAATCTGGTTATAATGTCATCAACATTTACTGCTATATTCTTGTGAATATTGAGTAAAGCGAGACCAGTGAGGCGTTCCTCTCCCATGTTTGAACGAAGCCACGTCTTAAGGCGCCTGAGAGTGGAGAACGATCGCTCCGCTGTAGCTGCACTTACAGGAAGTGTTGCGAGTATTTGCAATAGAACATTTATATTTGGGTATAAATCTGTGTCACACTGTTCTATTACCTGAGGTAAGAATTCCGGTACTTTATTTCCACTTTCTACTTCACGTTTCCATTTTGTAACCCAAAGCTGAAATTCTGACAATACCGTAGATATATGAGGCCTGTGTAGAAGTTCAGTGTAGTTTTTAACTGCTTCCCGTACGGCTACCAAATCAACTTCTGAGTAAACAGTTTTTGGTAAAAATACACCCAAATTAAACAATGAAAGCACTTCTGGAGAAAGTCGTTCTTCTAAATCTGCTATTATTGAATCCAAGAGAGGAATATATATACTTTTGCGGAAATATTCTTCTGCAGTTTGACCTGGCTGATTATTTTCTCGGTGCTTCTGTCTAGGAACAATTCTTGGTAATCTTATCTCCACATCTAACTGCTCGAAAATCTCTTTTGACTCTGAAAATAATTGCTGGAAAACAACATCACTATTTGTTCTCTTTTGCTTCAGAAGAAAAATAGTGTCTTTCATTGCGTCGGTTGCCCTTTTCAAGTCAATAGACGAAGTCTGAAGAAAACGGCTAAGTGACACAGTTGTTCCTAAAATGTAAAATATTAATACATTAAATAAAAAGTCATAAATTTTTTTTTACAAATCTATAAATCATCACATACCTAAGACATCATTCAAACATACTGATGCAATAATGAACTCAGAACTACATAAAACATGTCGGAGACATTGAGCATCACTCGCAGTTTTGCTGTCCTCCCAAGTTGTAATTCGATGCAGGGCATTACATATTTTGACCAAGTTATCGCCTTGAAATTGTAAGTGTCCATTATGCCTTTCAACCCAACGAGTTTCACATATTCCTTGTAGAGCCATTCCTTCAAGCTCCTCTTCAAAGACTTTGTGCCGTTTTGCTGACGCATTAGCAAAAGCTACTACTTTCCTCATAGTTGCTGAAGCATTACGACAAGCCGAAACTTTTGAAGATTTGGCTAATGAATTGTTTAAAATATGGTTGTTGCATGGACAACGCTTAGCGTTAGTGGCTTTTTTAGAAAGTTCATGAACCGCACCCTTAGTTTCAGAAGCCATCACAGAGCAGCTATCTGTACCAATACCAACACACCATGCCAAATCAATATCAAATTTAAAACAAAGATCTTCCACTATACGTGACAATTCAACGCCTGTCAATCGACGCTCTGCTCTTGCGTCCTCAAAATGAATCATCTCGTAAGCATCGCAAAAAGTTAAAAAATCCTCCTTGATTACTCCATTATAGAAATATCGAATGGAGAGACTCAGCTGCTCAGTGTGAGAGATATCAGTTGTTTCATCAAATATTAATGAAAATAATTTCGCTTCCTTTACTCTAGCTAAAATAGCTTCTTGAATCAAATCTTTACATGTATCGATCAATTCGTTTTGCACTGTTTTGCTGATATATGTTGCATTGGAGTTTGCTACTTCTAAATGTTGACGCAGATTTGAGTCACCTGACTCGATACGAAACCTTAGGAGAGCTCTAAAATTCCCTTCTTGATTTGCTACCACGCTATTTTGCTCATTTTTGTCAACATTTAGAATTATTTTTCCGTTGTCCCTATGCCCACGCAGGGGAATATTTTGGCGGCCACATAATACAATTGTACTGACAATTGGTCGCAAACGATCTCTATTTTCTTTTACCTGCGCCATTCGCTGCTTACAGACTTGGTTAGCAATATTAAGGTCAGGGTTATGGTAAGTTACAAGAAAACTTTTCCCAGCTTCGACCGACATTTGGTGATATTTATTTCGCTGGTGTGTTAATAGAGACCCCTTTTCTCCAAGTAGGTCATCAAAAGCTTTTAAAGGTTGTTTAACAAGCCGTTTAAGAGGCGTATTTGTTTGAACTCCACCACCTGAGCCTGAAGCAAATAGAGCACAATACTTGCAATACAGCCCCTGGTCTTTGTGTGATAAAACGAGCCAATGGAATTTATTAAGATGTGATCTTTGAGCGTACTTTTTGGTTTGTTTTCCATTCTTGGTGACCACACAAAAAGGAAATTCGTAATTTATAGGTGGCATCCAGTGTTTTTCAAGAAGATTAGCTTTAGAAGAATTGTCAATGCTTTTGCTTCCTATAAAACAACCAATATCTGAAGAGTAATCAAAATTGATATGGGAGTCGTTTTTCTGTTCAGATTTAGATGCAGATAACGTATTCGTACACGGAATGTCAATCGCCAAATTATTTCTATGGTCAGAATTAGGTACCGAAGTAGATGTAGATGACTCGTTTTGTCGATT
Source organism: Diuraphis noxia (assembly GCF_037042655.1). Classification (NCBI taxonomy): domain Eukaryota; kingdom Metazoa; phylum Arthropoda; class Insecta; order Hemiptera; family Aphididae; genus Diuraphis; species Diuraphis noxia. Next base: position 2,959,950 of record NW_028301715.1, on the reverse strand, counting down.
GTCAGACCCAAGTTTTGGCTTCTTACTGAAGAATGTGTCTATTTTTCTTACCGACCCGCTATTTCTTTTAAATGAATCACCCTACATAAAATACAGAAAGACATAATTTTAGATATTTTTGTATACCTATAGATTATAAGTAATTTTCTATTGGTATAGAATAAATAATATATCAGAAATCAAAATCACTACTACTTATTAAATATTTTATCATTTAACAAATATAAAAAATTATATTTATAATATTATTTTTTTTTATTGTGCTACCAATATTAAACTATACCAGTAACAACCTATTTAAGTATTAACAATCAACCATGTTGCCGTTGAATATGATAATTATAAAATAAAAGTCCTTGATATATGACGAGAAACTTAAGATTTATGAATCAAAAAAGTGAATTTGCATTATAAATAAAGATATATTAAAAATGTTATAAAAGTATTGCACACTTTTTAATTTATTGCTACACATTTCATAATTGCTACTGCATTGCGGGATCACATTTTACGTATAGCTTGTATTTTTTCTATAATTTTAATCAAATATAATTAACTTATAATTAACGACTATAAGATATCGCTATAAACATATTATGAATTAGTTCGTACTTTATTTTAATAATGAAAAATAAATAATTTGGAATTTAAAATTTAAAATTCAATTATATGTTAGTATGTTATAAATTATATAAACTTAATTTTTATACAAAATACATGTTTTTACTACGGATGTGTCCCTCAAGATTTCTAGAAAATAATAGGCCCACTGCATAAAAAGGTTGTAGACTCCTAATATAAACTATTAGCTTATACATTATAATCATTTGAATAATAAAATGCTCGATTGAAACTTCATTCGAATAGGAATTGTATCGATTATTACAATAATTATAATTATATACTCGCCATAGTTTTTTTTCGTACTCGACGACTGATGCACGTGTCCCAGACGTTCACAGCAAAATAAAATGATTCAATAAGCAGTCAAACATTTAACGTTGTATATGGTATATGGTTGTAACAAATTATTAGAACGCAAATTAGTGATTAGCGGTGGCTGCGTCGCCATTCCAAGTACCTATATAATATATAGACGTACGCGTGTCGCGTGTAGACTGTAGGTAAGTGTAACTGTGTAAGTGTACCTTATATTATTATACGGGTTGAAAATAATATTTCCGCCGAACGACGAACATATTCTTTCCGCCGATTTCTTATTAATTATCGTCAATCGTCAATCAGTTTATAAACACTATTAATATTCTTAGAAAATATATGTTTATTGGAAATCATGATTTTATGAACAAGTGATGATTTAGTTTAAATGCAGGCTGTAGCCTGTAGGTACCTATATAATATAATATATAAATAAAATATGTTCTATATATTATATTTTATATATTTTTTTTTTTTGAAAAAAAAATCTGTGAAACATTAAAAACACAATTTCTGCATATTTTAATTTTTAAATAAAAATAAAGGACTTAATTTTGATTTTTTGGGGTGGGTCATGACCCCCATGACCCCCCCCCCCCATAGATCCGCGCCTGCGACAATCATCGACCGCCTATCATTATGATAATAATTTATAATTAGAAAATTATACACGTCTCGTTTAAAATTAAATTATTATTATTAGTGTTGTGTACAAAATGTGTCATCGTTGATAGTCGCGAATCATTAAAAGTGAACACTTCGCAATTTTGGATAAACTTGATGCCGAATTGGAAAAAAGGTAAAAGTTTTATGAAAATATAAAGGAAAAATTCTCATTTTTACTGAAGTTTACAACTCTTTCATCCTCTGAATATTGGATTTGAGTGCAAACGAACTTTGTAAAATATATAATAATGATTTAGGTGAAAGTTTTTCTAATGAATGTCAACATTTCCGTAACTATCTTTTAAGTATAGAACAAATTCCCCGTACAGTATTGGAAATGATTATGTTATTAAAGGAATAAAGGAAAAGAATATAAGTGATCTATTTCCTTACATAGACATAGTTTCAAGAATTTTTTTATGCCTTCCAGCCTTAAACTGTTCTGCTGTAAGGTCCTTCTCGACACTAAAAAGAATTAAAAATTACTTGCGATAGAGACTAACAGAGGATCATTTAAACAGTTTTGCTATTCTTATTCTTAACATCGAAAATGAAATCTGCAGACAAATTGATTATGAAGATATAATTAATGAATTTGCTTGTACAAAATCCCGCCGTAAAATTTTTTAAGTACCTACATGCTTCAATTTGTTGTACACATTTTGTAAATTTTTCAATCAAATATTTCGGATATTTTTATTTTGAGTAATTGTTTTTTTTTTCTAATAGAGGATATTCATGTTAAATGTATTATGTAATTGTATTTTTTGTTATAAATTGTACCTATACCTATATTTTAATAATTAATGCTGCAATATACTGATATTGCAGATGGGGGGGAGGTGTTATTAAGATGCTTAACTACTCACCATCACTTTTTTAAAAACCAATTCATGAAATTCTGCTCGTTTTTGTCGCTAAATTTCTATGTATTTTTATGTATGATTTCGTGATTTCCTATGTGATTTTACACGAGTAATATGTACGTCGACGCTTATCCCTATTCTCTAAAATTAACATTTACACTTATCGATACTATACCAGATTATTCATTAAACGTTGGACTTTCATTTATTGAAACGTATAACTAATGTTTTTGAAGATATTGTTATTGTCGATAATTTTTTAAACTTACCTTTTTGTATTACTACATACAGCTCTAATTTTAAATGGTATTTATTCGAGCAATATTTTAGATTTTGAATCTAGGATATGAACTGATATTCATCTATTGACTTTTATAACAACTTATTTATGAGGAACTTGCTATCTTCAATTTTCAAAAATGTTGACCAATCGAAATTATTTATTGATATTATTTAAGGAAGAAATATTCATAAATAACTCAAAAATGATCAAAACAATTTGAAATTGTTTTCAAGAAGTATTAAAAGTGATAAAATAAACATTTTGAGAAGTTAATGATTATTGACGTTCTTGAATTATAATAAAATAATAGGAAATCATTTAATGACAATTCGACAATAATTTCCTATGTCCATAGTTGCTACTTAATTTACCGTTGAATATCTAATATCGTAGATATTTGAACCTGAAACGCTCATAAAAATTTATTTGACTTCGTTTAACTTTTTTATCTTGGTATAGGTAAAACAATTATAAGGAATTTTGTTATTTTAAAAATATCTTAAATACAAAAATAACTTTTTAAAGTATTTTCAACTCAAAAATGATTTGCAAATGTTCGTAATGTTGACGAATTTATTTTTTAATACTAACTTTACATGCTCAGAAAAAATATGGATTTACGCTCAACCTTTTTCTTTACACTCTCTAATTTAATTATTATGAAGTCTTGTACCTATTCAAGGTTAAATTTTCAAGTTTTTTGACCAACTTTAAAATTAATTATCGATAAAAAGAATCAAAATATTTTGAATACCTATTCATTTTTATTTTTATTTTGACTCTCAGTAACATAGGTCGTTGGGCTTAAACATACACACAAAAAAAAACTTGTAAATTTTAATATATTATCAAGTATGAAAATGGTCATACCTAATTACATTTTGGGAAAGTTTTCAAGTATCTATGGTCATGTGGATATTCGTTTTTGAGTTACTACAATTTTGTTTTCCACATTGGGGGATTCAGGCTTGAGGCTATGAAGTATCTAGTGATAATATTTTTAATATAACATTAATGATTGAATAACGTTTTTTTCAGATAAAACTAATATTGTTCTATTCATCAAAAAACAATTAAATTAATAATAATTATTATTTTTATTATATTTAAATTTTCATATACCTTATAAAATTGTTCTGTGCTAATAAAAATAAAAATGTAATCTAATCTAATATCTATACTGCCGACTGGTTCTGTGCTATCACTTATCACTATTATATTTTGTTTAGTGTTTATAGTTAACGTTTAAGTTCGTCAGACGTTGGTTAGTAGTTGTCTACGACTCTACGTAATTTCGTCAACCTCAACTTACGTTTAAACAAATCCAGTATTCGAATTGTTGCTCGCTTGGTCGTTGATCGTTGACCGTTAACGTACTGAATATTAATAATTAGTTATGATGGAAGAAGAAGATACCAAAAAAATATCTTTTTCGTTTAAACAAATATCTAAACCTAAGGTAATTCCTGTATTTCCAAAAACAGAGAAAGCAATTCAGTTTATTGAATGCGTCGAAGAGAAATCGATTAAAGTGGCTGGAGCAGTAGAAAAGGTTGATCATGAATTAGTTATTCATATGCCAAAATCAGTTAAACAGAGGCTACCAGCAAAAGAATTTGTAAGCTCAATATCAAACAAACCACAAGAAAACGGAGCGTCAACATTGGAAGAAATGGCTGTACAGGCAATATTAAAGGGTTGTAAAAAAAAAAAAGGAGATGAAGAAGAAGAAGAAGAAGATACAAGAATAGTTGAAGTACCATTGATAATCGATCCTCAGGAAGGGATGGAGATGTCTACGGCCGAAGACTATGAAACTATACCGATTGATAAATTTGGATTAGCTATGCTTCGAGGTATGGGTTGGAAACCTACTAAAGGTGTTGGTAATAATTCTCAAATAACTTCTACTAGTCTGCCAGAGATCAGGTCTAAAGGAATGGGTTTGGGCGCTGATAAATTAGTTAAATCTGTACCAAAAACACTAAGTTCTGAAGGAGAACTAAAACTCAAAAGAGGATCTTTTGTACAATTTACTATTGGAAAACTGAATGGCCAGTATGGACAAGTTTGTGGTTTTGATGAATTATCCTCAAGAGTGATTGTGAAAGTTTCACGCACTGGAGAATTAGAGAATGTTAGCGAAAATTTATTCAATCTGGTTACAAAAAGTGAATTTGATAAAAATTGTAATGTAATTAATATAAAACAGTATAAAGAATATCATGAAGGTAAAACTAAATCGAATGACAGTGATGATCAATCTAATCATCGTGAAAAAATAGTTAAAGAAGACATTTACGATGATCGTCAATCTAGACACCATAAAACAAAAAAAAGCAAACATTCCAGATCACCACATAGAAAACATAAATCTAATCACAATAAACATAAAAAATATAAACACAAAAAGTCTTCATCGTAATATATGTATATTCAGGATTATAGATTAACTATTAATTACTAATTATTAATGTTACTTATTTTTGTAAATGTATTTTATGAATAATTATTGTATATTTTTGTAATGTTTAGACAGATACCTGCTGTTACTTAACTACATTAATTATTAAATAATATCATGACAGCATTATTGTGAAAGTATTTAAAAATATGAGCCATAAGTCGACTACTAATTGTAATCATATGAACATCATTTGACATCTGTTACACATTAAAACATATCATTGCAGACCTATTTTTTAATTCCTTGCTTTTTAAAATATATTTTTCAGCTGAAATATATCTGGTGACCCACAACACCCTTGTCCTCCACTATTTGAGTCTTAGACCAAATTTGTAAAATTATTCCTAATACCTAACCAATTTTAAGAAAATATTTAAGTTCCTTATTTTATTTATGATCTTAATAGTAATCATAACTGGGATCTGTAGATATTATATACTTTATTACAAAAGAGAAGACACGAGGTGGTGAGCATCCTCCATTCAACGTGCTAAGATTTTCTCTTTTGGAACAGAGTATAGGTTCCATGAATTTAGATTATATTTTATACAAATGAAATGAATGTGCTATTCATAATTCATAAATATCAGTAAATAACAAAAAAAAAAAAAATTATTATAGAAAATTCATAATTACATTTTTATTTTAATAAAGGTACACACCTTAGAGCATGAAAATAGACTAACAAAACAATTCAATAACTTTTGTGTCCTAGTATCTACTTAATGCAATATTGCCGGTATTTTAAAATAAAAAACTCTAAATTTCTGCAATGTTCTCTTGTAACAAACCAAGTACTTACTTAATAAGTATTTCTAATATTCAATATTTTTAAAATAATTTTCACATTAATACATTATGGATAAATTAAATTTAGCACCCATGCATAAATAATAAATATCTATACTACCTTAAGTCCTTAAATACCTTTATCCTTAGTTCACATGACAATTTTGTTTCATTGTTAATGTGAAAGGATAGTTATGGGAAACAGAGTTTTAAGTTATAAAATATATGTATGTATTATGCAGTGATTTGGCTAAATTATATTAAAAAGTATACTTTTCTTCAAAATGGTATATTTTGCCTATATACCATGCAATTAAATATACAAATCAACGGATTGTTATAAATGTAGCTGCTATAATAAACAAGTTCATTATTTACCATAGTATTTGTTACACAGCCAAAAATCGTACCTACATATCAATGCTTATTGACAAAATTTTTTTGGGGAAACAAGGTATTGCCTATTGATGTCACAGTAAAGAGACAAATTCTCTTAACAGTCTAAAATGAGGTAGGTACTTCTTAAATTTATTTTATACTTCATTAATATTAAATAATATTTTTTTGATATATTACTTTTTTATTATATATTTTTTCTTTATTAATATTATAAAATTGATATATATAATTTATTATTAGGCCCTTTCACAGGCCACCTTGGTTGATATAAATCTAGCACCCTCATAAATTTAACCCAAATCGCACCTTTGTAGTTTTATGATAGTAAATAGTAATAAATAATTTAAACAACAAAGTTATATACTATGGACTATAGTCATGGCGTTTGTAGTCATCAGTTTTTTTTTCAGAACTTTTGGGACAGTCAGGAAAGGTAGGGCGCTAAAATACAAACATGAGTCACAACTGTAAATGTTATTATAAATTAATCAAAAGAACATGTAAAAGAAATTTTCTTATATATTTTTATCACCATTGATAATACTTTTAATTTACAACACAATTTAATAATGATTACTAATATTATCCATTACAATATTCTCTAAAAGATGAAAAAAAAAAAAAATAAATAATAATTTTCAGTTAACTAAACATACTCGATGGCATAAAATTCTGTGACCTCTGCCACAATTATTGTTATAAGAACAAAAATACACATTTACACTCACCAAAGCCACTAACTTAAAAATTACTTAGAAGCCCTTAAGTAAAAATAATTTTTCTTCAATATTATATTATTTATAATATATAACAAAAAAAAAGTAAGTCTATCCCAATGAGTATTACTAATACTACTAAGTATTATTTTGGTCATGTTTTAGTGAAAATAAATTTCAATACTAAACAAAATTGTTTTGATTTAACTTTTATTACAATTCTTCTTATTAAATTAAAACAGAATAATTATGTAATTTATCTTAATAGTAATAATATTAATAATAATAATAAATTGGATAAAAAAAATTGATTATAAAAAATGTTGCAAATATGCAAAAAAAAATAATACATTAACTGTGTAGTATATTAAGTTGTCTAATTTTAATTATTTTTGAATAATTACTACACAAACTTACATCAACACATAGAACAATAAGCGAGGGTTTGGAGAAATCGTGAAAGGTAAAATAATAAATGCTTATTAGTTACTTCACATAATATTGTAGTACACTAAAGTCTAACGCCTGAAAAAAGTTGTTTAACAAAGTATTCACGATTATAGAAAAAATATACTGATAAAATAATAATAATTGTTATTGCTAAAGACATTAAAAATAATAGATTGTAAAAAAAATAAAAAATAAATAATGACAATATTATTGCGAACACTATTTTTGTTTGTTAATAACTTGTTTTAAAAGTTTTATTTAATGACTAAAAGGAATCAGTCAAATTGATGTAAAAGACCAATTTAAAAACTAATTTAGAATCAGACTTGTTAAGGAGGAACGTAAGGTGGGGGTTTGCGATATGACGGAGTTGATGACGGTTTTGACCTATGATTGGAGCCAACATTAGAGAAGGGTGGTGGTGGAGGTTGATATGGTGAATCTTCTGTATCGGCTAGTAAAGCTGTGGTGGCCATTGGCGTTGATCTTTGATATTCGGGTGGTGGTAAAGGCGGCTTTTCTTCTCTCATGATTATTGGAGTTTTATTTGTAGGCTCAAGTCTTTCATCTAATTCATCCTATTGTACAAAATAAGTTTGTCAAATATCACAGAATATGTTAACTTTCTATCTGGTTTTTTATATTAAATCACAAAAAATATAAAATTTTTAATTTTAGAAAAATAACTTCATCTACTATCAAATAAGCTGAATGAAAAGCAAATTATTTGTATAAGCAGACCCGGATTAATACTATTTATTTGTTTACTGGGATTTTACTTAAAAATGATAAAAGTACATTTTTGTTAATAAAGAACAAATTTATTTATAGTTTCACACACATTATTATACATAATTATGTAGGGTAATTCTTACTTGGAAAATAACCGGAATACCACGACTTCGGAAGCTTTGTCTTTCATCATCACCAATTCTTAACTTTGATGATGGTCGTCGGCGATACAATAAACAAGCTAATAATCCAGCAAAAAGCATCATTGCTAAAATTATGATTGCTGGAATAATAAATGTCGAAAAATATTGTTCTGATTTGTCGAATAAAAGCAAAATATTGTCATCACGAGGTGTAACATTGTTGGTTGTTTTTGGTGGTCGAACTTCAGTAAATCCACCTTCACACATACCAGAAGGCAAAACATGTGCTCCAACTACATTAAATGATGGTTTCATATATTTTGTTACATTTTCAGATAACTTTTCATCTTCATTCAATAAGACCTAAATGTAAAAATAGATTAAATTAAATTATTTTAAATATCATGATTAACACATTAAATTAAAATAGTCATAATTTTTAGCTATGTTAAAGATATGATTAGTCGGTAGTAATTTAAGTGTTGTGATAACTATATATAACAACATTATACAGAAATTTAGCACATTACAATTATTAATAAACAACCTAAAACAGGGGTCATCACAACTAGCCCACATAAATAGTGTGTCGGCATTATGAAAACAAATAGACCAGCATAATTATCAAATTGGCCCATTGGACATACTATTTTTAGGTATACTTATAACTTACAGGACATTTAGCAATAGTAATATATATGTCAACAAAATGTCTTTAATTATTAATTACAGTATTAAATTTCTTGAGTTGTTATTTTAAATTATAACAGGTTTTAAGGATTTATTACAGTAGTTAAGAGGACACCACACACGTATGTGTTGTCTCCATCTTACAAACGTATAACATAGCAAAATCTGTTTAGCGCAGGACAACTGTTCTCCCTCAATATTTATAATAGAATTTTCAAAATTTCACAACGCATAGGTAAGAACTTTATTTGTGTCATAGCGTCGTTACTTTTTTGATAACATAAATATAATTAAGTTATAAGCTTAAGAAAATACATTTATTTTTTCATTAAATTACTTAAAATTATTGGTTAGTGCTATCAAAAAAATAACGACGCTATGACACAGATAAAGTTATTACCTATGCGTTGTGAAATTTTGAAAATTCGATTATAAATATTGAGGGAAAACAGTTGTCCCACGCTAAACAGATTTTGCTATGTTACGCACTTGTAAAACAGAGACAACACATACGGGTGTAGCGTCCTCTTAAGTAAAAATTACATACTTGTCTCAGTTGTAGAATTTTTTCTTCATCACACCGATCAATTTCTAATGTTTTATTGTACCATGTCACCATTGTCATACCATTAACTGAGCTGACTCCAAGAACAACGATGTTGGCTGTATTTTTATCTCTAAAAAGGTTAGCTATACGTTCAACAAATATTTTTTTTAGTTTAGCTGAATTATTGAATTCTTTGAATTCTGGAGTTTTGAATATCATATCAAATTCAGCTGATGGCAAAGGCTTAGTTGTATTATGTATAGATACTACTAGACTATCATGATTTGATCTACCCTCTCTATCTGTACAAATCTAAACAAAAAAACAAATATAGTATTTTAATTCTTAAATCAACTAAAGAAAAAGTACAAAATTAAACTTACAAGTTGATATTCAGAAAAGCTTTTGTCACCCCACAATGGAATTCCATAAAACTCTTGGTTCTTAGTGTCAAATTGTAACCAGCTATTTGTCGGAACTTGTGTACGATCAATAGTCATCAATGACAACTTCAATCTGCGTGAAGAACCATCTTCGGGATCATAAAATGTATCCTAAAAATAAAAGTAAAGATAAGTTTTACAAATAGAATATGAATGCTTAATCCTAGTCACATAAGTATGATGTGCACAAATAAATTATTTACCTCTGGTACGACATAAGATAATAACTGTCCATAAGTGGCATTAATAAGATCAACTGGATTTCGCAACACAGGTTGATAATTTTGACTCGAAATAAATGATGTTGTAGCACAATTACCTAATCCTTGCCAGCTAACATCTTCCAAAACAACTGAAGAACCAAAATATTTTCCAAATTTCATTTTACCACTTTTTTCTGGTTTTAAAACCTATAACAAATGAATCATTTAAATAATATCAACAATTTGGAAAATAAACTATAACAAACATACTCCTAAAATTTGAGTTATTTGTCCATTAGGACAGATTTCACGTGGCAATGTATCATTGGTCCAAGTAAACTGAATACTATGTTTATCCTTATTGGCAGCTAAAAGAGAGACTCTTGGCCAGTCTAAGACTGTGATATCTTTAACATCAGTTGAGTAAATTGTACTGATTCTGTCAATGATATCCAAGCTCCAATTGACTGGATGAGTCCAGGCTAATGAATCTTGTTTTAAGCGCATTTGAAGTGTTAACTGATGATTAATGGCACGTAGGTGAGGTAGCTGTTGGACTACCAGTTCTAATGTATTGTTAATAGCCAGATTCCCAGAATCTTTTGCCTCGATTACTACTTCCCATTTTGATACATGATCCTCCAAAGGTCTAAAAAGTTTAGTAAAAATAAAACAAATAGGTACATAATAATACAAAATATTTTTTTAACAACATACAAAGCAAGTAAGATTTGTTTTTCAGCATCAAACTCAACCCATGATAATAAAGCTGGATCGGTGTTCAACAATGCTAATTTTAAGTGTTTTGTATCTCCATCTTCAGCATCATAGAATATATTGTTAGGAATTGGATACCTGACATCATAATAAAGATTCAAAATATATGATAGAACATTTTGTACAAACTTCTTACTTAAATGGTTTGCCAGCCGTAATAGCAAGTTTAGGTAACTTATGTTTAATTATTGGAGATGTGTTAGGATTTTCTCCATTTGATGTTGTTGAAGTAGTTGAAGTACTAACAGAATTCTCATTTATTAGATCTTTTATCTTGTCTGTCACAAGATTCGGAGTTTCAGTAGATATATCATCTGGTATTGTTGTTACATCATACGAATCACCCATACCTACAGATTCCTAAAATTAAAATTAATTAAAAAAATCAGTTGACAATTATGTATAAAACAGTCAAATATGTAACAAACATATAATTCTTGAGTAGTAGAAGTTGAAGACTTTTGCTCGTAAAATGAAGGTGTTGGCTGAATGTTCTCAAAAGATCCAATGACTCCACTTAAATCAAGAGTTGAAGATAATTTCATATTCTAAAATTTAATATATGTAAAAAAAAAAAATGAATTTTAATCCAGTAAAAAGCAAGTATATTGGTATTATTTACTTGAACAGGCGTAGAGTTGATGTCTTTTGGAATATTCAGCACAGATTCATCTCTACGGTGATGTCTATGATAATGGTCAGTATCATATTGATGAGGTATATATACCGGAGATGGTTCAATAATAGTTTGTCTAGTATCAGGAATAATTTCTTCTTCTTCATCATCATCGTCATTATCAGGGAGAGCATTAAGATTCCTGGTCAAACTATCATCGTTGTAATCGACTTCAGCAGTATTTCCAGAATTTGTGTTTTGTTTTGCGCCTGTCATCATCACCTAAACAATTATAATCATATATAATATCAATACCATTCAAATAGTAATATATACTACCTGACGACGGCCTCGTAAAGGGTTTAATGAATTTACCAGTCTCCAACTGGTAACTGGCAACTGCAATACCTCAGACAAAGTTCCATCAACTGTATTACTCTGCATTTGCCGTACATGATCAATATGTTCTTGCAAAATATCACCTCCACAGCCAACCTTTAAGACATTGGTAATAGTTTTAGTATATTTTGTTTATTATGCTGTAACATAACATGATTTATTACCTCCCAAAGAACAAATGATGTATCATTGAATTGTTGTTTTTTATGGGATTGGCGTTCAGATGTTACTAAATAGTCAATTAACCAAGAAGATACACTTTCTTGAGGCACTAATAACACAGCATCCTAAAGAAATTGCATTAGTAATAATTTAACATCTGAATAAAGTTATTCTTACTTGAGGAAGGCTTAAAAATCCTGCCAAATTTTTCAGTGCAATAAGCCTTTGTAAAGGTTGTATACTTTTAAAATTCATACCAATAATGAGGCATAGCAAAATAGAATCTTCAGAATTTTTACATCGTTTCTGTAACCATGTCAAGCGTTAATTTATTATTTAGGTACGGTAAAATTTATCAATCATACTAACATTATTTCGAACATTTTTCCATTTCAATGGTGCAACTCTAATATAAGCTACATCAGAAACCATTCGACGACTTTTGTCTCCAGCTCTTACCAACAAATGATCGCGAACATCTTCAGGTCCTGGTATTCCTTCAAGCTCACCATTACCTTGAACTAACCAACTTGGAAGACCACCACCATCTTGACCCAAAAACTGAGCAAACAAAAAAATATTGAATATAATTTATATATTTAATATGATATTAGTTTCCAATATGTTATAAATCATTGATTCCCAATTGGTGGTCCCAGGAGTTTTCCCAGGTGTTTTTAGGTGATCAGTGGTTATGTAGTACTGAAGTAAGAAATAGATCTCTTTGGGTTGTTAGGTATATCCATTGAAAAAATCTGTGTTTATTATGTTTTATTATTACAAAAAGGTGTTTATGTAAAATAAAAATAAATCATATAATTTTTTTTTTCATTTTTACAATTAAACAAAATTGAAAAGTAAGTTATCACAAATAAGGGGTCCCTTTATCAATTACAGTTTTAGCTAGGATCCATGACTCAATGCTAATTTGTAACAACTATTATAAATTATCTATTTCAAAAATTTTAAATAAAAAAAATAAAGGTGGATACCTAAGTGAGTGCTGCAATGCTGTTTAGTAGTTATTAAGTCTGTCATTGTAATGGATGTGTTAGATTTGGATTTAATCACAAGTCTTTGCAGGAAAAATATTATTTTGAACAAAATTGTGTATCATATTAGTAAACATATATAAATAATCAAATTTAATAATTAAAAATCGCAGAAAATTATAAAAGATATACTAAAAATTTAAGATCAAAAGCTTATAAAAAATTAATGACACTAGTCGGTGAAGTATTTCTTTGATTAAGGTGGAAAAATTTATTGGGAGTCTTATATTAAAATTTCTAATGTTAGCTATAAAACAAACTTTTTATTAATACCTGATTAAAAAAATTTTTATGAATTTTTAGGATTTGGATGAATTTTGTCAAAATTTGAATTTTAAATTCATATAAAAAGCAGAGTAAAAAGTAATCTTAATTATGTATTCTTACTATTTTTTAGAACTGATATTAGAGCAACTTATTAGGATTCGTTAATTAAATTTTGTATAAAATTCTAAAATGGTTTACAGCTATAAATAGATCAAAAAAGTCAATATATTTTGAAAATTTTACCATACATAAAAAATTCTAATATCAATATTTGGTGAACATTCCAGGTGCCTACAGTTTTTAGTTTATGTGTTAAACAAAAAATAAATAAATTGATTTTATGTAAAATTTCCAATTATTTCTTTATTTTTGTTTTTGTTTTTCAGTACACTCTCAAAAACTAACTTTATTATCTCCTGAATGTACCGATTACAGTTACTTTTCCATCAGAAAAGATGCTAATGTCAAAAATTGTAGTATTTTTACTACCCATAATATTGATGACAGGAAAAAAATCTCATACCATTGTTAATAGGTAAAATAAATTAATTTGCTACGCTCAGAATCTAAAAAGAAAATACTTTGTAATTAAGTAGGTATTATTATCACTTTTAATAACAAACTCATATTTAATAAGTACCTACAATTTGGTAAAGTTAAATATTCCTAATACACTTTTTCCTCGTCTTTAAATATTAAAATGTTATTGTGGTACCTCAAAATTTTTTTATATTGATTGATATTTAAAGAGTTTAAATTTGACAAAAATATATCAAAAACACCTCGATATTTAAAATAGTATATTGAAATTAGTTTGATACAGATATTGTATAATAATTTGTCATATTAATATATAATTAAGTTTGACATTTGTTCTTTCTTATAGATTGTATGAACATATAAAAATAAATAATGTATATTAAATAATAAAGCATAAAAATTATCATAGAATAAATGTTATTAACAATGAATCAACAATTATTTAGTTTCATATGTTATCAACATTTAAATAATAATTTTGTAAGTTTGTAGAGTGTAAACTGTTGCTATAAAACATTATAAGATCATAAAAATTAGTATGATAACCTTGATTCAATAATTTGTAATTACTGACAATATTGAAACAAACATAAAAAATATTTAAATCATTTTTATGTATGATAGACATGTATTAGAAATATTTGTCCAGAATAAAACAAATCAAACAGGACATATAATTAATCTTGATAGGTAATTTATGTGATATTTGATTATTTAAAAATTGATTGATTAGAACTAACATTTGATAGTCAGACAAATTAAAATCTGTTGCGTGTAACAGTGATCTAGTAGAAAGTTGTTAAGTATATTGAAAAAGAAAAAAAAGCTGTAATTATTTGAGATACATTTTAATTCAATTCATATTATAATATTCAAGTGATTGTAATAATGGTTTGTTTATTTGTATAATAAATTAATAAGGTATGACAGGTAGTAAGAATATTAATTTATTTTTGTTTAGTAGAATTTTTTCATGAAACAATATTTTTTGTTAATTTATTATTATTCATAACACAAGTTTGCGATGCATCTCAATTAGTTCTACATGGAACTATCCAGTGTTTTAATATATTTGTCAATTATTTTCTAACCTAACCAACGATAGGGATGCACAACTTCCTAATTATATTGTATATTTGTAAATCTAAAATAAATTTCTTGTCAATGGTTTTAGGTTGTGTTAAAAGACTCATTGTTTGAGTCAAATAGAATCGATACACTATTATGTAGTCAAGTAAAATGGACTTACGTCAATGGGACTGGTGTTGTCAACGACCGAGTCATGAGGAATTTTGAAGTAAAATAACTTGCCAACAGTGGCAACGGGTTCCGGAATGCTCCACCATTTATGTTTGGTGTTGCCAGACTTGTGCGCAGATGCCAGACACAGAAGAAACACAAAGGCAGCTATATTCTTCATTTGGACACTAGAGCCGAATACAAAGTGACGATCATAATAATGAATATGGCAAGACAAAAAAGAAGCAACGGGTCGACCAGTTGTTTGCGTGGGCAGTTAGCAGCGGGCGCGACAGATGGTCCGACAGGGAATTGGTCCGAAGGTGGGCGGGGGGACGTGAAAAACTCACCGCACGCCCACACACGGGGGACGCAAACAACTGGCCGTCATGGTACCCGCCGACGGGATCCAGGGCGTCCAGCCTGCCGGTCGGTGGTTCGGCGGACGTCCGACACCCGGGAATGGTCGAAATCACTCAGTTCCGACGTTACTTACTTTCTGCGTGCGATAATATTTGAATGTAAAATCGAAGCAATAATAACACTGGATTCAGGCTAATGTCCCGAAGACTTATTTATCACAACGGTCACGATGCTAAAGGCATGATACACGTATTAACTCACGACGGCATTACGGCAATAATATATTAATAAGTAATAATAAAAATAACGATGTTTAATATGTTTATGATATGAAGTAAAAAAAGTAAAATCGGACGCTATGGGTGTGCATTCGACGTGTGCGCGGTACCGCGGTCACTAGTCACTACAGCGGATATGGAATCAGGAATACCAGTACGGACCGCATTCAGTAAAATGTACTATAACTAATAAAGTAATAACTATAATAATTGTAGACCGTGGTCTGTTTGTAGTCACATCAAGTCCGTACGATTGTCGGTTAAGAGGAGGTGGTAGTGAGTGGGAAGATGCAAGGGGGGAGGGAGACTCAAAGACTGATTTACCATAATATTATAATATCATCTCCAAATTTCAGACGCGGATAGATAATATTAATATTAGCACCTCCATGACAACATTTTGTCGGTGTTCTTCTCGTTCGATTGCTGTTGAATACCGCCTATATCGCCGACTAAAGCTCCTAGATGGCGCGTGGCATTCAGAAAATAGTAATAAACTTTTAGTCCTCGTTTACATAGAAATTAACTAGAAGCCCTTCAATATAATAGTTGTTCTACTGACTACAATGCACATACGACAATGACATACTGATTTTCTATCAAGGGAATTTTTCTACTTTACGCACACTCCTTTTTGCGGTTTTTAACGTAGTAATTAAGCGTTAAGCATTTCAAAAACGATTGCGAAGTTAGACTCTCCGACGCACGAACTTAGTTTATAAGTTATACTTAATTTAAATTTCATATAGGTCGCCTGCTCGGACTTTTCAAAACTGTCAATATTGTGTATGTGTGTCTTTTTTATATTAAAAACAAACATTGCATAGGCAGATTTCAGATTTCCTAATAGGCAGAGTAGGATGATATCTAGATTGGCAAATCCATCACAGGTTAGGTGAAATAAAATACATCATAGGTATTTATGTGAAAAAAATGAAAAACGATTTATTTCATAATTACGAAAAGTAACTGTGCAATAATATATCACATATTTTTGTATATAGTATATATGAGACACTTGGTACATTAGTTCATTTGAAAGCCATTGCGTCATAGAATTTTTTGATTTTTTGATTAAATTTACAGCACCTAAAAGTTAATTCATACATTTCTTATAAATTCTTAAGTTTAAACTTAACCTGTGGATTTTCTTAAAATGTTATATAGCCTATAGCATTTCTCGATAAAAGGACGATCCTACAAAAAAATAATTTTTTAAATTTGAACCATAGAAGTTCTTGAGATTTGCGTGTTCAAACTTTTTTAACTCTTCAACTTTATAATATTAGTATATATTATATGTATATAGGTATATATTATTTTAATGTATATTATGGTATACCTTTTTTGATTCATTATAAATTATAATTTACCGTCATTATAAATTTGTAAAAATAATCCACAAGCCTCATATGTGCGCGTTGTATAGAAAACAGTATTTGATAATACGAGTAATAAAAACAAGCTAAAATTAATTTCATTAAACTAACCCCTGTAATTCAACAAATCGAATTTAAATTTAAATGTTTATAATATGTTATGCTTTTATAGTTAAATACCTAAAGTGGTACTATTTATAAACTACATATATGATTAAAATGAAAGGTGTAGAAGTTATACTTATACTGAGACTTAATAATAAAGCAATTAATAATATAATATATACGACTGTAGTGTTTTAAAAACGTATTGCTCATTGTGTTATTTTAATCAAACAATTAAACTCAAATCACACTTACTCATGCCTGACGGGGAAATTACGGACTTGGAGTCCATCAATTGGAAACTAGTCACCTCGAATACCAAGTACCTACTGAATATCTGAGCTGAATACATCTAAGTTAGGAAATCCATCCAAGTCGGGTAAGTACTCAACAGTGACGTACGTGTGTGTGTGTGTGTGGGGGGGGGGGCGTGGGAGCATTCACGCCTCTCCCTGTGAGTCGTATAATAGAAGACTAACTTTGGAAATCAAGATGGATTAGAAATTTAGAAAACAAATTGAAGGTAATTAAATTATTAGGTATAGTATAAAAGTTTTTTAAAATTGATTAATGAGTAACGTACCTACACACAATATTTTTTTCTCTTGTATTTTTAGGCGAATTTATTGACTGTGATACATTAAATGTATTTCAGATTGAAGTGAAATAATTTATTCCTAATATCAAAAAGCTGCTTGGAATAATTGCTTGCTAGCCTATAAGTGTATAGCATCCGCTGAAAGATCCTTTTCTTCTCTAAGACGGTAACATTTTATCTTGTAATACCTATTTTTGGTTGCTTAATATTTGTATTCTATTATAATAGAATACAAATAAAATATAATGCCTTATGAGTTTTCAAAATATTTGTAGGACTAAATAGTTAATATATTATTTTTTAAAAGCAATTGAATACTTAATACAGACCATACTATTATTTAATATTTATAATAATGCCTTATGAGTTTTCAAAATATTTGTAGGACTAAATAGTTAATATATTATTTTTTAAAAGCAATTGAATACTTAATACAGACCATACTATTATTTAATATTTATAAAAATAAATTATTAATCTACAAAATTGACTTATAAATCTAGGTAGTACACTAGTACCTATCTACTGCTTTTTAATTATTTATATTTATTATTTACTTTATTTTATGCTTGTGTTGTATTGTTGTAAACTAAAAACATGACTACGTAGCTACGTTCAAAAATAGGCCAGGATCACTTATGCGGTCTTGCACTATTGCACATTGATAAATAAATAAATATACCAGTGGATGAAATTATCGTTTTTCGTATGAAAAACAGAAGGCTAGAGTTTGTATTATAAAATTATTTTATAACATGCATTATATAGGTATTATAATATTAAGTAAACAAAAATTTATTTTTTATGTATACATAGGTACTTATTAAAATGTTCTATTATTTGTTCTATTTAATATTTTATAAGTATGAAATTCCCGTAAGATTAGGTTTGCTGTGACGTAATTTTTTTAGAAATTTTCTGTTTAAAGAATAGGTAAAAATATATTTCAGCCTCTTCCTTAGGAGATGTCTTTTTTTTCCGTTCAAAAAAACGGAAACGGATGGGAACTGTTTAGCATAATACTGCCACCCGGTCCCGTAGGGCTTATTCACCAAAAATTAATTATATTCGATAATTAGATATACATAATACATACGTGGGGCCTCTAACCACCTTTAAAAATAAAACTGGCCTTCGGTCCACAAAAAAAAACGAATTTATCCCTACCTGTCGGCTGTCCTCCTTCTGCCTGTCTGAAGCGTTCAGCTGTCTCCTTTAGCCCGAGTATCGTCTCCACCATCCTACCGTACGCTATATACTCTGCTTATCCGCTGACGCCTCAATCCACATTTTCCTTGACATATCATGTGGGAGGAGCTCCTGTTCTGGCCTCAGGATGGTATCGGGAACATCCTCGGGCAGTAGTCGCTGACCAATGCACTATATACTCCATCTCAAACTTACCCTCCACTCAGTGTGAACAGTGGAACAGCGTATGATCCACCGTGTCCTCCGGCTCCTTGCAGTGATTGCAACGAGGATCAGCTGCCCTCATCCTATTCTATAGATAATACTGGAAGCATCCATGTCCTGTCAGTGCTTGGGCCATATGAAATGTCATACTTCTGACTGTAGGGCTCGGAAGTTGATGCATTTTGCTTTTGCATTTTTTTTTTTGAACTTTTTAGACGATACTCTTCTGGCTACAAATCTGTTTCATAAGCATGTGAATCCGAATAACTAATTTTTATTTTGCATTTTTTGGTGTTTATTACTTTTTAAGTCATTTTTTGAAATTTTTAAGTCATTTTCCCACATTTTTAGTCATTTTAACTGATGATTTGGTACATTTCAGATTTGCCCCAATCACTTCAGTAGACGTAGAGTGAAATTTTTTTCCAATTATAAATATTTATTAACAGATAATCGTCGTTCAATTACTTTCGATAACTTAAAATACGCTCTAATTGTGGAATGCAATGATTTTAATTTTTAAATAATTTGTAAGCTTTGATAAATTTATAATTCTTCCTATTTTAAGGACATTTTTGTCATTTTTATGTCATATTTTGAATTTTATAGTAAAATAGAGTAAAATATTAAAAAAAAAAATGTATAATATTAATATTTGTAATTTTTAGGTCATTTTTTTAGGACATTTTTTGCCATTTTTATGTCATTTTAACATATTTTTTTAGGGCATTTTTTTATTGTTTTTAAGGTCATCAACTTCCGAGCCCTACTTCTGAGCCTTGACTGATTCAGCCACCTCCGGATATCTGAAATCAATCTACTCAAGTCATTACTCATAATCTATAATATTCAGAGAACAGTCGTAGAACAGCCTTCAAATGGCATACGCGTATACATATCTATATATGTGCAGCATCTGCAAAAAATTTTGAACGGTGGCGCAAGTTTTGCCACTTAGTCTCAGTCGGTGGCTAGTCGACCGGCCGAGAAAATTCATTATTAAATGTAAGTAATAAGTAGATAGAATAGATCTAAATAAATTTTTTTTTTTCAAAATTTACACTTATTTTATAGTCTCATAAATCCATTTTTACGAACTATTACATCCTTAGTTAATATAGACACATTTTAATAAAACAGGAACCACTATAGCTTCATAGAATTTTTATTTAGATGGATATAAGAACACAAAAATTATCTACTTCATAATATTTACAGTAAAAAAGATCAGTTATCATTTACAAAAATGAAGTTATTTGTATACAGCCATTTGACACTTCTTAAGAAGTGTAAAAAATCGTTAAGTATCCTAAATTATGGTCCTTAACTAAATAATCCTAACTCTTCACTCTTCAGTATACTTAAAACATGCAAAATATAAATTTGGATGAATTCATTATTGATGGAAAAATTGGTTTGAGCATGTTTGGTAAATCGCTCTGTATATATTAAAAAAAATTATATTTATAATACATAAATATGTACCTATAATTGCATAAGGCTAAGTAAGCGATTCCGGGTACATAATATAGGTATAGATTTACATTTATAAATTATAATAATTATATATAATAATATATGATGTGATGATATTATGATATAAAATGTTTAATGTATATATTATTATTATTATTATATATAATTCAATAATTGAATATACTGTATATGTACCAATATACTACAAAACCGTTAGTATATATATATATTATACAGTGTCTCTTCACTGATAAACCACCACGGCGGCATAAATACAATAGACCCTTTTACATATATATGAAAGAATAATGTATGTATATATACGAATATTGTAATATATATAAGTGTAGACAAACAGTTTCACACTTTCCCACCACCCATTTACCAAAGCTCAGCTTTTGTCGTCAACTTGGACGCTCTCTCCCACCCCCTGCTGCCTATCGTCTTTGTCGACTCGTCTCCGCCGTGCAGAGTGGATTTCCAATCCCGTAGCGATTATCGTACCACGCGCACGTCGGGCCGTGTATATATAGGCGTGTGCGTCGCCAAAACTGCCAATTAAAGCCTGGAAGCGAAGCGAGCCGTGTGTTATCGACACCAGAGCAGCGCAACGCGCAACGCCCCCAGGGGGATCCGGTGCGCCATATCGGACGTTCACGCGCCTTCTCCGCCACAGCCAACGCATCACCCGCAACCTGCATCACCTCTCACCATCCGGACGGCATGAGCCAACCGACCACCCACCCTCCCACAATAACTCCATTCCGGTATATCGCATGATATTATATATAGCTGCACGTCATATATATATGTATTAATCAATGCGATGGGCGAGTGGTCGGCATACGTATTATTATATTATGTATATATATATATATATATATATATATATATATATATATAGCATATATAGCCGTAAACGTTCCCTCATCTCACCGGAGGTTAAGCCTTTATAATATATATATTATCCTGCTGAACCTTTTGTCAGTAATTACTTGCATTAAATCCAAAATCGAGCATCCTGCTGCATTCCCCGCGTGGTGCGTATGGCGCGAAAGTATATATATGAGCGTTATCTACAACACCTTTTTTGACGCAATCGGGCCGACCAACTGTACATACCAAAATACTTTTATCACTCTCCGTTTACCCAGATTTCTATAGTTAAGCTCTACCAGGGTTCGGAACAATAGTATGTACATATATGAAATATATAGCATATATATATATAATTATAGATACAAAATAAAATCCATTGCTATAAACTAATAAACTGCAGTAAAGCAAAACTACACACCGCTATAAATCGCAAAAACAACGATGGAATAAATAGAGAAATAATACAGTGTAGTGCTGTATAGATGGTGTAGACTGTAGACTATTTATATTATATATATATAATATATATATGGATTGCATTATTATACCTAAATAACTAGGTAGGTATATAAATAATGTCATGCTTGTACGTTGATGTACCTACTTATTACCGAGTGGTGGACAAGTTAACGCAGAAAAAAATTAACGCAAATTATTTTAGTCAAGTCAAATCAAGAACGTTGTACGTTAATAGTAAATTAACAATATATATTATATTGTATATATATATATATATACTTTAAGTTAAAAGCATAGACTCAATTTTTTTTTGTAATTTGAAGTTTAAATGTTGACAAACATTTTCAAAATCACGAACTAAAAATGTACAAAAAATAACATAAATTTATTTGAGTATAATATGGTTAGAGATACGAATAATAGTTGATAATATCATGAAAACGTAATTTATTATTATTATCTTGTGGCTTATTTCGTATTTATTGAATGAGAGTTAGGAAACTTAGGATTCCATAGCTATGACGGTGTTTTTTGAAAATAATTTTTGATTCGACAGAAGTATAGATATTCATTTTATTGCATAATTTAGAATAAATATCCTACATTAATGTTAATTTTTTAATGACATTATGGTTGGTTTGGTTTTTGTTTTTAAATAAAGCTATGTAATGGGCTATGTGATGGTGTGCAGGTGTTGTTTTTTTTGTAACTGATATAAAAGTTTATTCTACTTTTTTGTTGTCTTTTATGAGTTGGAGCCTTCAACTTGGAGACATATTACTCCCCCAGAAAGCATTTTATGCTTTGACTTGTTCTAAAAGCACATAAATTAGATGTAGGTGGTGCAGTGGCTTTATAATAGCGACTATTATGCAGTATTGCATGTATATACTGCAGCGTAAAATTATCTCCTATAATACGCCTATATCTCTCAACCTAAGATAAGGGTTATGTGTTCGAAAATGATATGTTCGAATAAAATGTGTTCGAATGAAAAGTGTTCGAAAAATCATATGTTCGGATGAATTTTTGTTCGAATAGTTAAACTCAGTCTTAAGAACAAGCATATTATATTAAAATATTATTTATATAGTGAAAAAAATTATTAAATATATATAGGTAAAAACAAGCATATTATATTAAAATATTATTTATTAATTTATTATTTATATAGTGAAAAAAATTATTAAATGTATAGGTCTATGTATATCGTCAAATAAAATAAATAAATGTATATACGAGTATATTCAAGTTAAAAGTTTAAATTGTACGCAATTCGGTGCGTAAATAATGTTAATTGTTAAATTGTCTTAAATAACCGTCTTTCCCTGGTTAACGGTATAATAGTTGGAATATACTATAAATAATAGATATCTTAATATCTATAATTTCAAAATAATAAATACAAAGTTTTCGAACAAAAATTCATTCGAACAAAAATTCATCCGAACATATGCTTTTTCGAACACTTTTCATTCGAACACATTTTATTCGAACATATCATTTTCGAACACGTGTCGGGTACACCCAAACTAAATCGTATACTTTACGGTATAGGTACATGTTCTGTAGTCTATATGTATAGTGTAGTCGTATATACATATTACATATACCTACTATTTACTAATATTAAGTAGGTACCTATAAAATACAGAAATGCACTTTAAAAAAAATATTTTAATGCAATTGAAAATTAAATCTATACATATTATGGACTTTCACTCAGTTATTATATTATATTATCTTTTCTTTTCCACCCAACGTAACTAATTCGTTTAATCCATTTATATTATCACGGTGTTTTTAAATTCCCGCACGAGTCTGAATGAAATATTTTATATGTTATCTATAAACTAATCTAAATGATAAAATAAAAAAAATTGAAGGTTATAAACCTAGATATATAAACCGCATATTATCTACCGCCTTTAAATTAACCTATACCGTCCTACCGAAGTAAATCTATTGAAATTTAATAGACACTATATACCTAGTTGTGAATAATATCTTACAGAGCTATAATTATGTATATTATGTGTACTCTCTCATCATTCCATTTAACATACTTTTGAAATTTGGAGATGATACATATTACATATTACTATATTAGTATATGATGGGATGGATGGTATGGTATTCTAACACCTAACACGAATAAAATATAATAAACGAACGTATAAATAAAAATAATAAATATGCATGCACCGGATACACCTGCTGCAGTATCATAATATCAAAGTAGGTATAATTACACTCTGCAGCATCAATGCATATTGCATATTATATGTATTACACGATGTATGTGCAAAATTTATCAACCGCTTGATTGAAAAATAATAGGTATTTTAGATTCTGAACGAAGTGATGAATGTATTGATTTTACAATGATGTGTGTGTTTTTTTTTTTGTTTTGTTTTTGTGTCTGTGTACAGCATAACTTTACTATAGTCGAAATAATGCTTCGATTTCAAACTTTGGGGATGGTTTCCGATGTAAAAGTGAATATCATCCTTGGTGCATTATACAGGTCAAAAGTAAACATTTTCCAACAGTTTTAAAAAAAATGACAGAAAAACGGGAATTTTCACGCAAAATCAGTTTTCGACCTAATCGATTTTTTTATATGGTTGTAATTCAAAAACTAATCACTGTAAACACTTGAAATTTTCACCAAATGTTTATGTTAGTGTTATCTATATACAGTTTAATTTTCAAATTTTTTTGACTTTTTTGAGTTATTTATAGACCACTGAAATTTTCGACTTTTTTGAGAATTTTTTTTGAAGTGTCGGTAAAAAAATTTTGGACTACCAAAAAAACTTGAAAATTTAATACAAGGTTCCTTATGAGTTGTTCTTATTGTAGCTAAAAAAAATTAAAAATCGTAAGTCACAATTTTTTTTAATAAGCATTTATAGTTCAAAATTTAATGAAATCTGTCGAAAACGCGAAAATTTGCAAATAAGTTTGAAGTTGAAAAATCGTAAAATTTTTTGCGTTAATAACTAAGGATTAAAAATACAACACTAAGTTTTCTATAAGTTTTCCTTCAAGTAGCTATAGAGAAAACTCGAAGCATCATTATAGGAAAAATTTTAAGTGCGTTTGAATTTTAAATTTTTACGAAATAGCGTAACGAACAATCGTTAGATTTATCCTGAAACGATTTTAAATATTTGTTATTATTCAAAAAGTATAAGTCGTAGATACTTGAAAATTTTACCAGTTATTAGGATTGGTATTTTCTTTACATGATTAAATTTTCAAAATATTTTGACTTTTTTTGAGATATTTATAGACGACTGAAATTTTCAATTTGTCTGAAAATTTTTTTTTGAAGTGTCGATAAAATTTTTTTGGCCCTATCAAAATACTTGAAAATTTAATACAAAGTTCCTCATAAGTTATTCTTATAGTGATTAAAAAATTATAAAAATACATCGGCAACATTTTTTTTTAATAGCATTTGAAGTTCAAATATTGACTTAATACGTAAAAATTACGGCAATTTTCAAATTACCTTAGATAAAAATTCATAAAAGTTTTCCTTTTTAGATCAAAGATTTGAAAATTAAATACAAGGCTCCTAACACATTGTAACAATAGCAGTTGAAAAATAAAAAAAATATACAGTCACAAATTTTTTTTATAAGCATTTACAGTTCAAATTTTGACTAAATACATAAAAATTACGGTAATGTTCAAATTATGTTAGATAGAAATTCATAAAAGTTTTTCTTTTTAATTCTAAGATTTGAGAATTTAATACAATGCTCATGATATATTTTTACAATAGCAGTTGCAAAATAAAAGAAATACATAGTCACAATTTTTTTTTACAAGCATTTTTAATTTTAATTTTGACAACATATGTAAAAATCACAAAAATTCGCAAATTATTTCAAACTAGAAATTCATAAAAAATTTTCTTTTTAAATCTAAGATTGAAAATTTTTAATAATCTATAATATACCCTAGACAGATAAACCATCTCCGTTCAGAATCGTTTTTCAAATTTAACCTACCTTAGTCTGAGGTCCACCACACCCCCTAATGTACAGCAGAGCGATACCCGCTTACCCGCTTTTTTACTATTTCTTTTGCTAAAAATAATTGTCCACGTCAAATTCTGAACAGGTATATACTTGTGGATTTAATTCATAATAATTAACAATAGGTACGTATGTGTTCTATATTAATTTAATTATTATAATATTACATGCGTTTGTACATGAGATATTAAATTAGTTTAAAATTAAATAAACTTTTTTTTTTAATAGGCGTATAAATTAATTATTAATGTATAGGTAGTATGCTCAGTGCGGGGAGGTTTGCAGTTACATCCCCCTCCATCGTCTTTTATTTGTCGACCTACATAAAACAACTTATAAGTTATAAGGCTGTTTTAGGGTTATTACTTAATACTTTTTATTAATTATTACTTATTAGTTATTAGTTATATTATTCCTTACTAGAAAAAAGTTTTTGTCAACTGTTATGCATAACATCCCCCTCATACAAAATTTCTGGGTATGATGGTATATGGATATGATCTAATTATAATATGTACCTATATTTTTATGTTATGTAAGATCTAAGCTAAATTAATAATATAAACAATAACTTAATATAAAATCAGTGATTCTAAGTCAATAAGTTATACATTTTTAACAACTAAACAATTTGTAAATTTCTTATTTAATAAATTTTGTCAAAATTTGAAATTAAAACGATTATAAAAAAAAGAAACGTGCTTATGTATTTTTAATATTTTCCAACTGCTATTATAACAACTTATGTATTAAACTTGTACATTAAATTTTCCATATTTTTGAGCCAACGAATACCTACAATTTTATTGTTTTATAGAAAAAAAAAAATAAATAAATAAAAACAGAAAGTTTAAAATGTCTATAAATAACTTAAAATTTGTTAATATATTTTGAAAATTTTATCAAGTATATAAAATGCCAATATAAACATTCAGTGACAATTTCATGTATCTAATACGATATATTTTTTTTAATTACACCAATATCTAAAATCGATTTTCTCAAAAACTGATTTTGCATAAAACTTCTCATTTCTCCTAAATTTTTTTGTTTTTTTCCCGGTGCTTTTGAAAACTATTGAAATTTTGAAATTTGGACCTTCCAATAATGCACCAACTTGATTCACTTTCTCACCGGAAAGGATATATTATTTCTATATAAGAGAACGGAGTTTCTTATGCAAAACCAGTTTTTGACAAAATTGATTTTTTTTTTTGTTTAACTATAAAAAAAATCCACGACCCAACAAATGTAGTAAATGTATTATTGTACTTAAAATAATCCGGAATCTAAATATTTATATATAAAAATTTATATTTTGGGGCCCAACTGTAGGAAGTAATCAATGTTTTACCAACTTAATACATTAATATAATAATTATAACTTTTAATTATATTAATTAAAATCGTTCAAATTTGGTAATAATAATAAAAAGATCTCTTATAGGACATAATAATCTCATTAGCTAATGAAGCCTAACAAATTATTAAAAAATATAAATACAAATAATTTTAAAATTATAATCAAAAAGATATGTTTATTAGTTAATTTCGAGTTTATTTTTATATTTATCTATGAGCTTAAAGGAAATATGATAAAATATTATCATACGCAATATTAACGTTTTCTAAATTAGTTTTTGCTTTTACCTAATACAGTTGTAACTATCTTAAATAGCCAATAGGCATTATTATAATAATAATATATGAATGATTGTATTTAAGAACATATTTTATGTATTCATTATACAATATATACATATATAGTATACAGCAAAATAGTCAAAATACATTCAAATTTGTGTTATTATAATATATAGAGTTATAGCAAGTATATAAGTGTTATCTAATTGCAGGTTTGAACCGTCTAGCCATCTAATAAGTGTTATTTTCCATAAATAATAAATAGAAAATAGAAAACTAGAAAAACGCATAAGATTGTACGATATTCGTTATTTTTTCTTTAAAATAAATTAAACATGTGGTACTTATCTGACGTTTCATCTTCTGAAATAATAATTATGACATACATGTATACCTACTGTATAGCATGCAAGGACATCACGAAAAATAGCGCGTGTCAGCCGCTATTATCAAAATAAGGGGATGGTATTTTATTATTTTTATTATTACATGCATCATACATACAGTGAAACAAATATAATAATACTGTGAGCAAGTGGCAATTATCACTATGACATCCTTTTTCAGAATATCCTGTAGTCTGTTCAGTGCACGTGTAATATAATATAATAATATATAAAATGTATATATTTGTAGTGTATATGTATAGTTTGGCCGTTTTGAGTGTTATTATTTTAACAATGTTTTGGGAAAAGTGGGAATAAACAGTTACAAAAAAATGGTGGATGAATATTTTATATATATACATATTATATAGGAGGGGATAACACCAAAATAGGTAGTAATTATATTTATTTATATATTATATTGCAAGGGAAAATTTTAAATGCGACAGATGGTTATCTTGTGTGAAGGGGGTAGGTAATAAGTGACGATCACGATAGATATTGAATTGCCCAGGTCATCTAAACATACCTAGCTATATTCGTGACCGATTGGACATCATTTAAAGTTTTAACCCTATAGGTAAATATATATATATACTTATTATATAATATTTATTCACATATATTTAGTTTTTTTTTTGTATTCATAACAATTTTTAATGTTTGAGAAATGGATTAATATATATATATATTAAATCTTCATTTTACATTAATTATTTGACTATATTTATAATAAATACATTATATCTTAATTTCACTAATACATATAAATTATAGGTACCTAAGTAATAATTAGTAGGAACTGACTAGGAAGGTACTAATTTATTATACTATGCATAAGTAAAGAAAAATTAAATCATTTAAATTTTAAATATTTTCATTTACAGTGAAACCTCCTTTAACGGACACCTCTTAATTGCATGTGGACACCTGCAAATAACGGACAAAATTTAAGCAACCCTGAGTGTCGGGTATTTAGAGGTTTCACTGTATTTAAGTTCTTTATCACTTTATAATTATTCTCTTAGAGGCTGAGTTAAAATATTCAATAATTAGTTTTGTTATTTTTTTCAATGACATTATTATGTTTATAAATTTTGTTCATATCTCAAAATATAGAAGAATCGAAAATATAATACAATGAAATCTCTAAATACAGGACATTCTCGGTCGCTTAAATTTTGTCCGCTGTTTAGAAATGTACACTATTAAGAGGGGAAATACTGCAGAGTTTACACATCATTTCGC
The DNA here is from genome assembly GCF_037042655.1 of Diuraphis noxia. Classification (NCBI taxonomy): domain Eukaryota; kingdom Metazoa; phylum Arthropoda; class Insecta; order Hemiptera; family Aphididae; genus Diuraphis; species Diuraphis noxia. The sequence goes on along the minus strand of NW_028301715.1, from coordinate 2,930,285 downwards.
CGTTCCCAAAATTCCATCCGATATTTGGAGGCGACGGTTAAAGGAGGTTTCACTGTAATTTACATGCATATTTACGATGTGATATTTTGAGCATGTCCACCCTATACTTTTATGCTTAAACCGTGCATCCCTAGCTATATCAATAAAGTATAGTTTTGAGTTCTATAACTTTGTGTAATAAGTAAAGATAATATTATAATATATGTACGGCGTTATGGGTTAAGTAGCTTTAGGGACTCATGTAATTTGAAAACGTTGGCAATTGCATTTGATCTGTCAATATACAAATAATTTGTAAACATAATATCCAAGTAAAATAAATATTACATCTAATAGACTATATATGTAACATTTAAGTTTTTTTTTATAACCATTTTTAAGGTTTATTCTTAAACATTGTAATTACTCAGAAACTACTCATCGAAATTTGGATTAAGATACATATAAATATCAAGAAAATCAACTGCTAAATAATTTGCAGTAATAACGGGAATTCTCATTTGAAAAGTGGATGTTTTTATTAGTGTTTGTTCTTAATAGTAGTATAAAATTATCAGAAATATGTAGGTACTTTTATATATATACAATATAAATATAGACAATATAGTACCTAATACCTATCAATGGCGGAACTACATATGATCGAAGGCGGGATTTTCCGCGGGCCTCATCGTAAAAGGTGCCTCGGCGCCTCGCAGCAAAATTATGTACTTTAAAAAAAAAATTTCGGTTCAAGTAAATAAAATCATTGAATACTGAAATAATACAAAGTATACTGATAACTGATAAGTGATTACTAAACGTGTATAATGTATATTATGGTTAATCATACACAGGGACGGATTGGGCCATCGGGAAATCGGGAAATTCCCGATGGGCCGCGTGCTAACTAGTTGACGGGGCCGCTGCATGCGTTACCAAACTACGGCTGTAACCTGTCGCAAATTAAATTTTAAAATTTATAGATTTTCATAAATACGATTTTAAATTTTATTCATATCAATTATTGCAAACTAGAAAGCAATAAGTCAATAACCAAAATATGAATAATAAATATTACCAAAGTCTATGACGCATAATATTATTATATTAATTATTATATTGTATAACAGGATAAATTTAACAAAAACTGAATAATAATTTAAAGTTATAGCAATAATTCTAATCAAAAATAAAACAATCTCCGTGAACAGTAAATCTACAAATAATCTGATATTCCGTCTTCGTTTTGTCGCCTGTCGGCGGGTAACGACGACGAATTTTAACAATGCAAGTCGGCATGGAACTGTAGTCTGAACAATAAAAATGTTTTTATTTTAAATTTAGATTATTTATAATATTGTAATAAGTAGTATCGAGTTGATATAATTATAAATATACAAATTAGTTTACCATCTAAACATGGGGCCGCTAAAAAGTTATTTTCCCGGGCCGGTCCAAAATTCCAATCCGTCCCTGAATTCATACACCATAGAATTTAGTAGGTACTATTATTAATTTGAATAATAATATTGTCATATTGTCTTATTGCGATATGCGGCATGCGGTGGTGATACACGGTAACTCGGAGTGGAGCCTATAATAATAGCTGGTATACTAAATTATAGAAATAGATTATATACTACGGTCTACGGCCCAAGAAAGAAATTATTTTTTTCATTTCATTCTAAAGATTTCAATATAAGAGTGGTGTTATTGGGTGTTTGACCTTTGACGGTGTTTGGTGTCAGAAGCAACGTCCAAGTTACTTAGGTAAGTAGTTTTACAATTATTTTTCATTGAAAGACAACATTAAATTGTGATTCGTATATAATCATTGTCGTCATTGGTGTTACGTTAATACTAGAAATTTAATATTAATCATTAAAACTAATGGTTTTGGACAGTCCAATTTATATATTATTTCATCTACATAATATATTAAATTTTAAAGAAAATTAAATAACCTTATAATTTAAAATTTTATAAAAAGTAGTTAGTACAATCACGTGAGTTGTCATATTACTTAATTAAATATATCGTGAACGCGAAATCCCATATCGTGTATCGACAATCTTATTATTATTATACCGTGTGTCCGTGTTCGCAAATCGTTACGTTATATTATTATTTATTTATATTGTAGTGGACGCGATTGTCACTTATTCTAATATATTATACGTTTTATTCATATTTTTAATGGAGGCTTGACTATTTTCCTTGACTCGCATTTAATAATTTTATACCTCCATCGAGAATCACTGCATATTATTATTATCGTTATTGGTGAAGACGTTTGCTCAAAACCGTAGCAGAAAAAAGTCATTTTCATTGTAAATAAAATATTATTATTACTCTTTCCAAAATTATAATTCAATAAATTATTAATTTACTATAAATATAAATATATTTTTTTTTATTGCATACAAGTAAACAGCCCAATGTTTTGAAATTTAAATTACAGATATAGGGCCTCCAAAAAAATTGTATCCACGGGCCTCAATCGTAGTTCCGCCACTGGTACCTATATATCGTGTATAAGTATAACTGTATAGGTGTATTTTTATTTAACATGATAAATCATTACCAATGTACTATATCATACAAAATTGTATTTTTAATACTATTTAAAGCTGGTACTACGAAAGCCATAAATGCAATAAACCGGGACCGTGATGTTTTCATTTAAAGGGCGCTAGAAATTGTTTAGTGGTCGTCAAGGTGACGCGTGCCAAGTGTTTAGACTCGGATTGGCCGCTCGTGTACCCCCTTTTGATAGGCGGGGTCTGGGTTGGCGCTACTGTATCCGAGTAACCATCGAAAGCGTCGCGAACGTTCAGGCAACTGTTATCCTTTACAGTTTACGGTTCACGATCAGTCGCTGCATCGCATATAATCGAGTATCTGCAGAGCATTACAGTACCCGTATATTCCATCTCATATTTCCAAACGATTATTACCTAGTACCTACATAATCAGGTAAGTGAATATTAGATACATATATTATATTAACTTTTGTTTTTCATTTTTTAACTGACGACGCCATGAGAACTGCTTTCGCATTGTTTCCGCGGCGCCACATAATAAATTACCTAATAAAATTATTTTAATAATTATTATTTATAACCAATACTATTATTTAACATACTATAAGTGTAACTGTGTAAGTTGTATAATTTATTTGAATATAATTACTATTTTGCTAATTCATAAAATATTATACCTATACAATTATACCATATATTATATGTCCTACATATGCGCTACCATAGTGAATAGTGATGGTTTTGAATATAATGATAAAAAAAAAACATAGAAATTATCTACTAGGCCATTATATTATAAAAATAATTATCAATTAATTGAATTTATATATGAATCAATCAGTTTTCGATTTATATTATAGCTTTCTAGTTCATGTATTCTATCATAGTTATACTCGAATACATACTACATTTATAATGATTATAATAAACAATATTCTGCAGTACCGGTCTTGTGCACAACTAATTCACGGTACAAGAATCAATCATATTTAAGTAAAGGTAAAAATAATCACATGCCAAAATAAGTGTAAAATAAGTAAACTGTAGGTATACCTATTACTTCGATCAATTTTTAATAATAGCTCATAGTTAGGTTATTATATAGCTTATGATTCATGATCAAAAGTTAAAACGATTCATTAATTTTAAATCTAATTAATATATAAGTAGGTATAGTAAATACTAAATACACATAAGTATATAGATATAGATATATGAACTGAAATTGATATATTGAGAAGAGATTTTACAATTTTTAGTACTGTTTTCAAATTGTTTAGAATAATATATATACTATAGATACAATAGTGTACAATTTAATCGTAGAATCTTAAAGATATATTTGAATTTGTGGTAATTTTAATTATTGATTTGTAGTTTCTCTAATGGTACCAGGGCCTCCACTAAGGGGGACTATTAGATTTGCAGTACATGCAGGGGTGCAGCTATTTTAGAGGCCTGTTGATATGAAATTTTTAATTTTTGACATTTTTATAGGATTACTTATTTAATATTAAATAATATTTTATGGGGCCCACAAAAACATTTAGCATATGGGTTCAAAATTTAGGATGTGGTGGGGGGGAACTTAGTGGTACTGTGATAAGGAAGTGGTACATTATGTTATTTACAAAGTTATATATTTATATGCAAATTAAATAAATTTTTAAGTTCTTTAGAGATATTTGAAATTTTCTGTTTTTAGATTCTGAACGAAGTGATGAATGTATTGATTTTACAATGATGTGTGTTTTTTTTGTTTTTGTGTCTGTGTACAGCATAACTAGTCGAAATAATGCTTCAATTTCAAACTTTGGGGGTGGTTTCCGATGTAAAAGTGAATATCATTGGTGTATTATAGAGGTCAAAAGTAAACATTTTCCAACAGTTTTCAAAAGATCGAGAAAAATAAAAGAATCCGCTCAGAATCGTTTTTCGCAGACAATGATATTATATTATCATTAAATTTAATTTCATATTATCATTAAGGTCAAATTTTTAAATTCTCAATAGTTTTCAAAAGCACCAGGAAAAAAAAATTAAAGAAAAACGGGAATTTTTACGCAAAATCAATTTTTGAAAAAATTGAATTTTGTTATTGATGTAACTCTAAAATAAATTACCATAGACTCATGAAATGTTCACTGGATGTTTATACTGACATTTTCTATACATGAAAAAATTTTCAAAATATTTAAAATCTCTTTATGTTATTTATAAAAATTTGACATTTTCGATCTTTTTAGTTTTTTTTTTATAAATGACTGTACAATTTTATTCGTTTAGTAATAAAGATTCAAAATTTAATACAAGACTCCTAATGTTTTAATAAATCTTATAATTGTACGCAAAGATTGGTTTAGATACATTTTTTGCAATGATGTTTAGGTATGGTCATTTAAAAACTAAATCATATCAGCAATACATGCGGGTGTACACAATTTTATTTCTGCAGCTTATGCAATAATTATTTTCATTTGTAAATCTGCTGAGTGCATAAGATTTGATTTGTGACGTATAATATATGGTGCATTTTTTGTGATCAACTTGTGGCTAATTAACATATGGCATGCATACGATTACTCAATATGGTGCTTTTATTTATGATATATATATATATCAATATATCTAGTTATAGTAGTTGTATAGTTATAAAACATTTTACTAAATTGAATTACATAATATATTTAAGATTTAAGAATAATGACAAATATTTCCACGCATGATGTAATTAGGCAATATCTGTATACAAATATATAAAGCAGTAGGTATTAAAAAATTGGTTTGATTTGAAGAAGTGATGAAATATATATTAGAAATGAGTGATTAAAGAACGATTTAAATATATATATATATATTTTTTTTGTCACCTAAAACATGTAAGTTTTAATGGTCCATGTCGCCGAAGCTATATAAAGATCAATAATAATAAAAAAAATGTATATATATTTTTTATTATTTTCTAAACAATTTCCTATTTGGATTGATATAAAGTTTGAACATATTGAAAAGTTTAGTTTGGTTTGGATTCATATAAAAAATTGCGTTATCTGGTTTTAAGGAACTCAGTGGCGTCATTTGAAGAGGAGTAAAGTGGTTATATTTGCCTCATCTGTTCTATTCAAGCTTTCGATTTAATTTGTATGACCCCTCTAGAAAAACAATGACAATATTTACAAATTATAAATCGATAGATTATTGCCATTCAAATCATCATTGTCCCTTTGGCCTTTATACCTCCCAAACCGTTATTCTTACTATCATGGAATTATTCCTCAGTCAACTAAAAACCAGTCGTTCAAATTTTGATTTTGATATACATAGATATAGATATTTTCAAAAAATCTTCTACTTCACTTTTTTTGGGTCAACAAAATCTGATTAAGATCATTAAAAATAAGTCGTATATCTAATTCAATAAGAATTAGATTTTTGGTAAATGTATTACATATTAAATGCTTAGTATATGAAATTATGAATCACAATATATAATATATTAGGTATCGGTATTTAGTCTAATAATATAATTATGGTATACAAGGTGTAACAGATAGAACTGACTTTTGGACTAACTTTTTTTCACATTAATATTTTTTATTTTCGTTATTAAGTGAACCTATAGCACTACATGTATAATACATTTGTTTATGTTTTATTTTTTAGTACTGAAAAAAAATTAATTAAATTAAAAAAATGTTGGATAAATTCAAAATAGCCTATTTGAAAATTTGATTATAAAAACAATTTTAATGGTAAAAAGATTTATCTAAGTCAAGCAGTTTATTTTTTAGAATTTTTTTTAAAATTCGATATTTTGTTGATTAAATTAATTTGGAACGCAATAACTTTAAAAAAAATATGGTTTTTGAGAATTTGCTGACATGAGTATATTTCTTAAATTATTTATTTATCATATAATATTAAAAAGCGGGTAAGTCGTGGATGTCGCTCTGCTGTACTCTGTACAGTAGGTTACTGTAATGGATGAGATTAAATTTGAATGCAATGATAGGTATCATTGTATACGAAAAACGATTCTGAACGGAGATGATTTGTCAGTCAAAGATATATTATATTTAAATATTGTCATATATTCTATTTTGAAACAAATATTTTATTTTTCAATTAAGATGCATTTTGCATAAGGCATGGTTAATCAATTAGTGTAGTTATCATGTAGTTGTCATAATTCAAATTCATAATACCTTATATTATCATAGATATACATATACCTGGTTTGAGGATAAATCGTTATCATTACGCGATTTTATAAAAATGTAAAACTCGAACGCTCAAAACATTTTTCCTATAATGACGCAAAAAATTTTACGATTTTTTCAACTTCAAACTTACTTGCAAATTTTCGCGTTTTCGACAGATTTCATTAAATTTTGAACTATAAATGCTTATTAAAAAAAATTGTGACTTACGATTTTTAATTTTTTTTAGCTACAATAAGAACAACTCATAAGGAACCTCGTATTAAATTTTCAAGTTTTTTTGGTCGTCCAACATTTTTTTACCGACACTTCAAAAAAAAATTCTCAATAAAATTGAAAATTTCAGTGGTCTATAAATAACTCAAAAAAGTCAAAATTTTTTAAAATTAAACTGTATATAGATAACACTTACATAAATATTTGGTGAAAATTTCAAGTATTTACAGTGATTAGTTTTTGAATTACAACCATATAAAAAAATCAATTTGGTTGAAAACTGATTTGCGTAAAAATTCCCGTTTTTCTGTCATTTTTTTTTTTGTTTTTCTCGATTTTTTTTAAAACTGTTGGAAAATGTTTACTTTTGACCTCTATAATGCACAAAGGATCTTCAATTTTACATCGGAAACCACCCCAAAGTTTGAAATCGAAGCATTATTTCGACTAGTTATGCTGTACACAGACACACACAAAAAAAAAACACACATCATTGTAAAATTAATACATTCATCACTTCGTTCAGAATCTAAAAAATTGTCATACGATGTATTGGCATAATTTTTTTTTTTTTTTTTTTGGTCAGGTCTTTCTGTTACATCCTGTATACCTATGTATATATTTATGTGTTTAGTATGAAATCAGTTATTGATAATATGCTCTCTAGGTACGTTATTACAGAAAAATAAACGTTGATGTATTTTTTTTAGTTACCCAAGTGCTTATCTGCATATGTCACAATCACAGTATCTAAAGCTTGTGAAATCAAATAATATATATTTTATGTAAATATTATATGCGAAAGGACAAAGTTAATAAAAATGAACGGGGTAAACTGAAGGTAGGTGGTGATTGGTAGATGAAGATAGAAGAAAGAGTGGTTATGGCAATAACCAACGGGATGTATTATATATATAATAATATATGAAGCATAAGGCGTTAAAACCGTGTCGATAAACCGGCGGTGCAGGGCAAAACCAATTATTAAAGTCACCGAACGACGACGACGTCCGCGGCTTCAAAATACGATAAGTACACACGCACTCATATAATATGCATTACACATCACGGGTCCTTTGTGGGAGACACCGCCACCGTTTACATATTATTATTATTATTGTAAACAATTCATCCGTGCGAACGGGTCGACTGAGAGGGTTCGCGCACGCGCGTTTAACACGGGATTACGGGCGATGATGACAATAATATAACATCAGAACGGCGGCAGTAGCATTATTATTATTAAATTTATTATGCTTATGCGTTCGTGTGTGTGGTTGCGCGTGTGTGCCACCGAGGTGATTTCGTCGAAATCGATGGGCAGCGACCGATGTGATAAAGGCGCATCTCTCGGGAGACTTGCAGTGCGGTGCCGGAGGACGTCAATGATACGGTCCGGGGAACATTGCATCGCACAGCACTGCTACCGCACGCGCGTCAGCGGGTGATCCGCACAGGTCAACCGGACCGTAGCCGCCGCCACTGCAGATGCACTCGCGCGTTGTTCACGCGTACTTAACGCCGCCGAACAAAATGTGTCATAATATATATGTATACATATGAATGTATACGATTTGTCTGCACATCATCACATGCATGTTGTATGTATAATATAATATATTGTATAAACTTCGTATAGCGTGTATGACATATTTACGTCCGTTCCAACAAAAAGACCTGCAATGTGATATAATAATATACACGCCGCGTTTATAAGTCCACGGGGAATCGAATTCGATTTCAATAATTTAACTTTCAGATCGTTTCCCTTCTATACGTGGAGTAAAACTTTGTCAAGTTCTTATAAATGGACTATTCGAGCATATATACACGGTATATGTAAAATATATTTTTATGACAAATTATGCTATATGTACAGGGTGTCCCGCGAGGATTTACCCATTGCGATATCTTACGAAATAATGGAGACATCATAATTCTGGTTTTATAATAAGATTCATAGGGATATGAACTACAACTACTCCATTTTAAAATTTATTTTAATGTTTTTGTAAAAAAATTAAGAAATATATTATAGATTCTGAACGAAGGGATAAATGTATTGATTTTACAATTATGAGTGTTTTTTTTTTGTTTTTGTGTCTGTGTACAGCATAACTAGTCGAAATAATGCTTCGATTTCAAACTTTGGGTGTGGTTTCCGATGTAAAAGTGAATATCCTTGGTGCATTATAGAGGTCAAAAGTAAACATTTTCCAACAGATTTTTTTGAGAATTTTTTTTTGAAGTGTCGGTAAAAAATGTTGGACGACCAAAAAAACTTGAAAATTTAATACAAGGTTCCTTATAAGTTGTTCTTATTGTAGCTAAAAAAATTTAAAAATCGTTTGTCACAATTTTTTTTATAAGCGTTTATAGTTCAAATTTTTACGAAATATGTCGAAAACGCGAAAATTTTCAAGTAATTTTGAAGATTAAAAAAGCGGGTAAGTCGTGTATGTCGCTCTGCTGTACAGACTGTACTGTACAGTAGGTTACAAGTGGGTTACTGTAATGGATGGAATTAATTTTGAATCCAATGATATTATATCATTGTATACAAAAAACGATTCTGAGCGAAGACGGTTTATCTGTCTAGGATATATTATTATAGATTATTAAAAATTTTCAAATCTTAGATTTAAAAAGAAAAATTTTTATGAATTTCTAGTTTGAAATAATTTGCGAATTTTCGTGATTTTCGTGATTTTTACATATGTTGTCAAAATTCAAACTTTGAATGCTTGTAAAAAAAAAATTGTGACTACGCATTTCTTTTATTTTTCAATTTTTATTGTAAAAATATATTATGAGCCTTGTATTAAATTTTCAAATCTTAGATATAAAAAGAAAATTTTTTATGAATTTCTAGCTTAAAATAATTTCTGTATTTTCGTGATTTTTACAAAATATGTTGTCAAAACTCAAACTTTGAATGCTTAAACAAAAAATTGTGACTATGTATTCCTTTTATTTTGCAACTGCTATTGTAAAAATATGTTAGGAGCCTTGTATTAAATTTTCAAATCTTAGAATTAAAAAGGAAAACTTTTATGAATTTCTATCTAAGATAATTTGAACATTGCCGTAATTTTTACGTATTTAGTCAAAATTTGAACTTTAAATGCTTATAAAAAAAAATCGTGCCTACGAATTTTAAATATTTTTTAACTTCTATTGTTACAATGTGTTAGAAGCCTTGTATTAAATTTTCAAGCTTTTCTACCGAACAAATAAATTTTTATCGATATTTATAGAAAAAAAAACTAAACTGAAAAATTAAAATGTCAGTAAACAGCTCAAATCAAATATATAAAACGCCAATATAAACATTCAGTCAAAATTTCAAGGATTTGCGGTAATTTGTTTTAGAGTTACACCAAAATAAGGAAATCGCTAAAAGTGAAAATCCAATGTTGTAAAAATTTAAATTTCAAATGCTCATAAAAATTTAATTTGAATTTCCGGTGGAATTTTTATTTGTGATAAAGATTGAAAAACTTGTAAGGAATCTTGTATTAAATTTTTAAATCTTAGATTTAAAAAGAAGATTTTTATGAATTTCTAGCTTAAAATAATTTGTGAATTTTCGTGATTTTTACGTATTTTGTCAAAATTCAAACTTTGAATGCTTATAAAAAAAAATTGTGACAATGAATTTCTTTTATTTTTCAACTGCTATTGTAACAATATGTTAAGAGCCTTGTATTAAATTTTCAAGCTTTTCTGCCTAACAAATAAATTTTTTTTGTCACGCCTGCACCGAAAGTTTGGTTTTCGACAACGGTTGAAGCGTTCGAAAGCGTCCTTTTTCCGTCCAGCGGGCGGTAAAGTGGAAATCCCCAAAGTGCCGGGTGGAAAAGAGGAAATCCCCAAAAGTGCCGGGCGGAAAAGAGGAAATCCCCAAAAGTGCCGGGCGGAAAAGAAGAAATCCCCAAAAGTGCCGACCGCCGGGCGCGTATCCCCTGCACAACCAGAAATTAAAATGTATACCTACCACGGTTCTTACAAAACATAAACTTTTGGTTACATCTTAAATGTATAGTATAACCTCCTTGCATGACGCATAAACATTTAAACATATTTAATTTGCACTATTCCTAGATAAGTGCGTCGAACGATGCGTTAGTAATAATATAGTATATTAGTATAATAATCTTATCAGTTACAATAATAAAATATATAAAGTGAAAATTGTAATTGTGAAATAAAATAAAATGTCTTCCATGAAATTGTTTTTGTAGAATAGTCTATAATTTTGCATAGATCCCTGCATAACCTTTTCCATGAACGCAGGGGCGTGACAAAAAATAGTATGTGTGGCTCGCGCGGGAAGGCCATTTCAGTCTTGGGCGAAATGCGGCACTCGCCTACGGCTCGTGCCGCACACGACGCCCGCGACTGAAATGGCTCACTTCCCGCCCTTGCCACACAATATACTATATCGATATTAATTAAAAAAAAACTAATAATGATCGAAAATTTGAAATGCCTATGAATAGTTCAACTTAAGTCGAAATTTTTTGAAAATTGCATAGTGGATAGAATATACTTATATAAACATTAGGTGAAAATTTCATGTATCTATGGTCATTTGTTTTAAAGTTACATCAAAAACCAAAATCGATTTTGTCGAAAAATGAGTGTGCGTAAAATTTCCCGTTTTTCCCTTAATTTTTAGTTTGTTTTTCTCAATTATTTAGAAAAGTATTAAGAATTTTTTACTTTTGACCCCCCAAAGTACCAACTAGATTCACTTTCTGATCGAACGAGGTATTGAAGTTAAAAATCGAAGTATTTTTACTGCCCCAAAACGTGATGACAGACACAAAAAAAAAAAAAAAACACACATCATGGTAAAATCAATACATTCATCGCTCCGCTCAGAATCTAAAATCATAAAATTTTTTCTGTTTATAACTAAGGATTAAAAATATAACACTAAGTTTTCCTTCAAATAGCTATAGAGAAAACTCGAAGCGTCGTTATAGGAAAAGTTTTAAGTGCGTTTGAATTTGAAATTTTTCCGAAATAGCGTAACGATAACGATTTATCCTCAAACGATTTTAAACATTTGATAATATTTAAAAAGTATAAGTCGTAGATACTTGAAAAATTTACCAGTTATTTAGATTGGCATTTTCCTTACATGATTGAATTTTCAAAATATTTTGACTTTTTTGAGGTATGTATAGACAACTGAAATTTTCAATTTTTCTGAAAAATTTTTTTTGAAGTGTCGATAAAATTTTTTTGGCCCTATCAAAATACTTGAAAATTTAATACAAAGTTCCTCATAAGTTATTCATATAGTGATTAAAAAATTACAAAGATACATAGGCACGATTTTTTTTTTATTACATAAAAATTACGGCAATGTTCAAATTATCTTAGATCGAAATTTATACAAGTTTTTCTTTTTAATTCTAAGATTTGAGAATTTAATACAAGGCTCATAATATATTTTTACAATAGCAGTTGAAAAATAAAAGAAATGTATAGTCACATTTTTTTTTACAAGCATTTAAATTTAAATTTTGACATCATACGTAAAAATCACGAAAATTCGCAAATTATTATAAGTTAGAAATTCAAAAATACAAGATTCCTTACAAATTTTTCAATCTTTATCACAAAAAAAATGTCAACCGGAAATTCAAATTAAATTTTTATTAGCATTTGAATTTCAAATATTGACAGAAATTCGTCAAAACCATGAATATTTGCAAATTATTTTGTAGTTCAAAATTCATAATATTGTTTGTATTTATATCTAATGTTATAAAATTTAACACCAAGTTTTCCATAAGTTTTGCTTCAAATACCTATAGAGAAAATTTGAAGCATCATTATAGGAAAAATGTTTTGAGCGTTTGAGTTTTAAATTTTTTTGAAATCGCGTAATGAAAACGATTTATCCTTAAATGAGTCAAACGAATTTAAATATTATTTGTTATACTTCAAAAATTATAAGTCGTAGATACTTGAAAATTTCACCAGATATTTAGATCGGAAATTGAAAAATTGAAAATTTGTTCAATAATGTTACCACAGATTATAACACATATATATTAGTAGAGATGATTATATTGTGATTACGAAATGTTTTCATGGATATTAGAGAAGAATTTGTTTGAAAATTTAATACAAAGTTCCTCATAAGTTATTCTTATAGTGATTAAAAAATTATAAGAATACAAAGGCACAATTTTTTTTATAAGCGTTTATAGTTCAAATTTTTACGAAATCTGTCAAAAATGCGAAAATTTGCAAGTAATGTTGAAGCTGAAAAATCATAAAATTTTTTGTGTTTATAACTAAGGATTAAGAATACAACACTAAGTTTTCCTTCAAGTAGCTATAGAGAAATCTCGAAGCGTCATTATAGGAAAAATTTGAGGTGCGTTTGAATTTTAAATTTTTACGAAATTTATCTTGAAACGATTTTAAATATTTGTTATTATTCAAAAAGTATAAGTCGTAGATACGTGAAAATTTTATCAGTTATTTAGATTGGCATTTTCTTTACATGATTTAATTTTAAAAATATTTTGACTTTTTTGAGATATTTATAGACAACTGAAATTTTCAATTTTTCTGATAAATTTTTTTGAAGGGTTGATAAAATTTTTTTGACCCTATCAAAATACTTGAAAATTTAATACAAAGTTCCTCATTAGTTATTCTTATAGTTATTAAAAATTTATAAAAATACATAGGCACAATTTTATTTTATTAGTATTTGAAGTTCAAATATTGACTTAATACGTAAAAATTACGAAAATTCACAAATTATTTTAAGCTAGAAATTTATACAAAATTTTCTTTTTAAATCAAAGATTTGAAAATTTTTAATTATCTATAATATATCCTAGGCTGACAAATCATTTCCGTTCAGAATCGTTTTTCGTATACAATGATACCTATCATTGCATTCAAATCTTACCTACCCTAATCCACCCCACCACCTAATGTACAGCAGAGCGACATCCACTTACCCGCTTTTTTTTATTTAATTATTTCCAAAAAAATTAAAGATGGCCATTTTGTAGAGTTTATTTTTCTAAAAATATTGACGTTTCAAAATGTTATTTTCATTAATTTCCTAATTTTTAATATTTTTTCTAGTTTTGAAGAAATAAAATATGATTATAAATTTATAACTATTTTGAACACGAAAAATATTCGGCCGGCCGTATGGGAATGCGCGCGGCGAGGCGGGTCACATGATTGATAACATTACGGTGTTAAAGAATTCACAATTTTTCTCGAAACTAAAAAAAATTTAAAAATCAGAAAATTAATGAAATTAAAATTTTGAAATGTCAATATTTTCAGAAAAATAAACTCAACAAAATGGCTTTCTTTAACTTTTTTTTTGAAATAATTAAATTAAAAAATATATTTTTTAACTTTTTACCAAAACATTAAAATAAATTAAAATATGAAATAATTGCAGTTCTTATCACTGTGAGTCTTATTACAAAACCAGAATTTAGATATCACCATTATTTCGGGAGATATCGCAATGAGTAAATCCTCACGGGACACCCTGTATATATATATATCGCACCAACCTACGAGTAGTAGGTGTTTTAGTTTGTTGGGTACTCTTGAGGGAGCGGAGACTATTGTAATTTGTTATATGCAAATTCCAAATCAATAATAACGCATTTAATAATGTTTCAGATTTCATGTACGCGCAAATTTTTAACACTTTTACGTCCTTCTTCTATGTTTTTCGTAATTCAAGTACTGTGGGCTGTGGCTACGAGCTTCTATGTTGGGGGTGTTTAGCCTTTTTATGCAACGAGCTACATGTTTTTTTTTTACAAATATCATAGACTGCATGTGCATCATTTGTAATAAAAACATGTATATTAAACAAAAAATTGATCTCAACAATTTTTATCTTTATTGTTTTTGTCTCTAACTCTAAAATTACTCAAAAATATAAACAAAAATAATTCTGCGTAAATATGTTTTGCCTGTGTTGCGCGCAGACCAGAGAGAGAGAAAACAAACGATGCTGCAGTGTCTTCCTCTTAAGCAATCTGACCTCCACGTGAGTTGCCTACAGTCACAGTATTCAAAATCAATACAAATGTTAAAAATGTCAATTTATCTACTAAGAAATAATATTAATATATTATAAGGTATACAAATAATATAACAAATTATTTGGTTCTCAATAAAGTACATATGTATAAAACTGTTTAACTGTATAATTTAAAATTGAGATTTGGGGGAATAGTATTACATACTATTACTAATTTAACCTATTATCTAGACTATCCTAACTATTTACATATTGAGTTTTCTGATAACCATTTTACAAAAAGTTACCCATATAGTACCAGTTAAGTTAAAAAAAGATTACACTAAGTGTAAAATAATAATTTCCATTACACGAAATTGATAAAATTGATAAAAATGATAAAATATTTATCTATTTCATCAGTCTAAAACCGATATACTGCACTGATACACGTTATGATTGAAGTCTGTGAAATTAATGGGTAGGTATTTCGTGAAAAGTTTGATAACAAAATCAAAATGTAGTAAATGTGCCATAATAATACTAATATATTCTATACTATACACAATTATTGTGGATTTAATATTTTGCTAGAATTATATTTTATTATATTATTTATTAAAACTTAATTTCTAATTATAGTGTTTACTGTTTACAATTGATTAAAGAATGAACTCTTTTTTTAGATGAGTTATTGGAAAACTATAAATGAAGAGAGTTTTAAGTAAAACTTTCAACACAAGTTACGTCAACAACTAAAAGAAGTGCTTGAATATAATATCATATTGGTACATTTCCAGTATACGTCATTACCTATATAGAACATTATGCCACATACTGGTAAGCATTAGTTTCATACGTAACATCCATGCATATATTTCGTTCAGATGTTTACGCATATAAATCAATTATGCATAATTATACGGATCGTCGTATTCTCTTTAGGTAGGTATTTAAAACATTATATGTCTAGCGCAGAACGTCTTGCAAAGAATTGAATGATGATAAATACCGGGAGCCAAGTCGGTACATCTGCTAAGGTCTACCACCTAGGTGTTAATGGGCGGTAGTTTTACAAAATTACAGGGTTGCATCATTTCACCGGCTTGGATCCGCCTCTAACCGCTGGAAGGTCTTATTCCAATTGATCCAACTTTATGCACTATACCATACATTATACACGCTATATATCGAAATTATATTTCTTTTTTTACCGCAGGATTCTTTTGATTCTCCACAAACGCTAGAGAGTAATTAGGACCGAAGAGTGTCATAATTTTTAAATTTTCTTATTTTTTCAACATGAATGTATTGGGCACAAAATAATACATCACCACATGTCGTGTCGACAAGTGTTTATTAAACTCATGATTTCTGGGTAAAATTAACGCATTTACAATTTCATTGCAACTACTTCCTACTAGCCCTACCTATATTCTGAATACCAATGTTATTTCATTTCAAACCAACATTAATTTAATTTTTGTTACAGGTTATCGTTATTTCGATTTTTATTTATTAGAAATTAGGTACTAGAGATATTAGCTTTAAGCTTTCAATAATATATCTGATTAAGCGTATTTTCACACCGATCAATTATATGTATATTATTATTATTATTATTATCTTAGCTATTATATTAATATTTCAAATAATATATAATATTAAGGTAACCTATATATGCAAGAAACTTGTGTCATGTAGTGTATTATTAAATTACAGTCTGAATAATGATGACAGCAGCTGACTGCCTGAAAATTGTTGAAGTAATCTTATAATAATCGATGTTTAGATATTATTCTGAAAAATTAAAACACCCATTTTAGTCATAGTCCATAGATATTATACCTAATATCTATGTCCTATGATTTTAGTGCAGGATCGTTATTTTCGATACCTTTTTACCACAATGTATAATATATTACACATGGTGTATTCTTCATACTACAAATATATAAGCTATCACTACTGTCACATTATAAGCGTCCAAAGGTAAACAATTATTATTATGTACTATATAGGCATATAGCCATGCGCAAACTCCAATTTCTGATCGAGCCTTAAACAATTATAGTGACTTATAAATATAATATTTCTATACATTGTCCGTATTTTTTTTATCATATAAACATACTACCATACATTCTAATTTTAATAATAAATAACGATGTTATTTATATATATATTTTTACTCTGTAGATAAAGAAAAATATAAATTGATTTATGTGTGTGGATTAAATACACTTTTTTTGGGAGGGGGTCTGCCCACATTAACTCCAAGTTTTATATAATGTTATAAAGTGTTTAATACGAAAATAATATATATTCTATTTTCTGCAGGCATACAGACATACAGTATACATTTGTATATAGTATAGGTTATAAATAGGTATATACTTTGTCGTAATCAACTTTTATGTTTTGATTATAGCTTTTTGATGTTTATTGAGACTTCAATCATTGTTTAATAAGTATTATATTTTGGAATCTGCGTTTCTTAAAACTCGTAAATTTATAGGCATTAAGTCTATCTACCTAGTACCTAGTCTATAAAATAGTACTATAAATTAAAATTGATAATTTGATAATTATGTTATCTATTGATTCATATTACAGGTCAAGCTGGCGTTAACCAATTAGGTGGTGTATTTGTCAACGGTCGCCCATTGCCGGACTACGTTAGAAGGCGAATAGTACAGCTAGCTCTGTTAGGTGTCCGCCCATGTGATATATCTCGACAACTTCTGGTTTCACATGGATGCGTGTCAAAAATCCTAACTAGATTTTACGAAACTGGCTCCATACGACCGGGCTCAATTGGTGGTGCTGGATTGCAAAAAAATAAGGTAAACATACAGTTAGGTTACACAGTTTAGCATGGAATCAAATTTTGTTAAAAAAAAAACCCTATATTTTAATTTATAACGCCTTATATCTAAACTTTAGAAATTAGAGTATAATAACCGTGATATATCTAAACAGTAGGTACTTACGTATATGATATATTACATTATATAGTTAATAGTTACTAGATACCACATAGGTGAATACATTTTTACAAAAATGCATATTACTATTAACACTATAGTTATATAGGTTTCTACGAAATAAATTGTTTTTTCGGTGCAACTTAAAAAGGCGGGTAAGTGGATGTCGCTCTGCTGTACATTAGGTGGTGGGGTGGACCTCTGACTAGGGTAGGTTAGATTTGAATGCAATGATAGGTATAATTGTATACGAAAAACGATTCTGAACGGAGATGATTTGTCAGTCTAGGATATATTATATTTTAATATTGTCATATATTCTATATTTCGAAACAAATATATTATTTTTCAATTAGGACGCATTTTGAATAAGGCATGGTTAATCAATTTTTCCAAAAACATTGCATGTAGGTAGTTATCATAATTCATAATACCTTATATTATCATAGATATACATATACCTAGTTTGAGGATAAATCGTTATCGTTACGCGATTTCATAAAAATTTAAAACTCAAACGCTCAAAACATTTTTCCATTAATGACGCTTTGAGTTTTCTCTATAGCTACTCGAAAGAAAACTTATGGAAAACTTACTGTTGTATTTTTAATCCTTAGTTATAAACACAAACATTTTTATGATTTTTCAACTTCAAAATTATTTTGAATCTTTTTGAACTATTTATTACGCTATACAGTATTATTTAAATTATTGACAGTAAAAAAATTGTTCTGTGTTGAAAAACTTTAAAATTAAATACAATGTTTCTCTTAGCAGTTGATATATTGTAACCGCAAAAAATAAACAAAATATATTAAAACGGAATTTATAAGTTCAGATTTAGACGAAATGGGATATTTGAACAAATAATATGAATAAAATGATGTTATAGTTGTATCGTTTTAGATTGAGGATTTATAAAATTATAAATTGTATTATAATAATGAGACATGTGTCATTTTAAATACATAATATTATACACAACCAATATTATACTATTTATTTATTTAGGTAATGTATTTTTTTAATATTCTATACCCAATATTTTTACCTGACCTTTTTTAATAATACTGTAATCAACCCATGCATTTTTAATTGTTATTGATTTTGAATACTGTATTTCGTGTGACCGTATGGGTCGAGTGGTATTATAACTTATATCGTTAACATAATACACCAAATAGCTTAAAATATTCAACTTTACTCTGCCATGGGACGTATAATAGGTTAGTTGGTCGTTCAAATAAAATTATTGATGAGTAATGACTATTGAGTTCAATGAAATAATTTTATTTAAACAATATTATTTAATTTGGTAAATAATAAGAAAATTTAAAACATGGATCACACAGTTATGGAAATACGGTGACCACATGCAATATACTAATATATATACCTTAGAACCGGATTCACAGCTACGTCGTGTGTCGTACAATGTGTGGGCGTGGTAACTATATGGTTATAACTTATAATAACATATGTGGCCATCATATATTGATTTAAAAGTTGAGCTGAAGTCCGTTTTTGATATACTTGGTTGTAACTATTGGTTATTATTTGATACTAAAAAAGTAACGTCCAATCAGAATTCGATTTGATTGACACGACATATACGACACAGCTGCAGTAAATCCAGCTCTACTCGTGTCGTGTGCTTAATATCGTATTCTGAATGGCTGAAATAATTATGGTATCAATCACTAACCATCATATATGATCTCCGGAGAATTTCCAGAGTTGGGGGCTGAGCTCAACTTTTGGACACACACGACATGTCAGTTGATGTGAATCCAGTTTAAATCAACAATTTAAACGACATTTCATTTACTAAACAGTAAACACATAATATTACCTATTATACCATTAATCAACAAATAAATCAACATATTTTTATTATTTAGACAACACAAGGACATTTTTCAAAGAAAAGTACCAGATGCTGCAAACAAGCTGATGTATCAAACAGAATGGCCGGATCTCTAACTGCACCTCCTCCGATACGCAACCTACCATGGATACATCCTTTAGGTTAAAATTTTACTGATTATTAAACTAATACGCAAAAAATAATTACATTTAGTTTAATATCCTAAGAACGTTAACTATATACCTAAACAATAATACGATTTTCATTTTATAGCTCTATTTAACCTAACCTATTGTATTAAAACATAGACCAATATGTCAATATTTCATTTATAGACTTGTACTATGAACGAATCCACCAGCACATTCATGAAAACGGACACGTGAGCGTCGTTGGGGGACCATTAAACGGTCAACTAGCGCCTCCGAGCCCGAAGAAGCCTCACACGCCTTACACCATCGAAGAGATATTGAAAAAACCTACGGCTCTGCTGCCGCGGCCACCATCGCCGTGTGGCTTAATCACGGATGGAGTGTGTACGTGTGGCCTTACTGCAGGTAACGCTGTGTCAGCGGCGTTTTACGTCAATGTGCAGCAACAGCATCAGCAATTTATATGCAGTCAGCCACTCCACCGTTATTGAAACAACTCCGTAAATACCACCTACCTATTTTGTTTATCTTTTAAAACATTTTTGTTTTTCATTATTATTATTATTGTATCAATAACGAAAAAAAAAATGTTTTGAAGTAATTTTAAGCTATATATACATAATATTATTAATTGTTATTGTATTAGTATTGTGCCTATAATGTATATATTATTAAATACATATTTAAAGGACAAAGGTACTAAATATTTGTATCCAGCGTGTTTGTAAATAAAATAATAAATATAAATTCATTTTGGCGCTATAGAAATCAAAGTGAATTCACCTTAATATATGCTAACCTAACCTTGGCCAGAACGCCTCCCTCATAAATTAAAAAAAAGTCCAAATGGTGAAAAATTTTAATCAATGGCCAAATTGGTATATGTATATTATTATATTTTGGTATACTATATATTCTATAAGTATCTCTATTCCAAATATACCTAGCATACTACATCATTGTTAACACTTTTTCAATCTAGATATATTTTATAAACTATATATCATATGATATGCCATAGTATGCTGCTATTATTACCAAATTACATAAAAATAATCCGTTTAAGGGAGAAGCGATGATGTTCTTGCGAACTCCCTTGATATATTGTGTAGGTTGTAGGTATACAAGTTAGTAGGTACCTATAATATCAGTAGGTACACACAATATCTCGAGATATAATAGTACCATATTAATATTATAATATTATGATTTATGATGCATTTATATAAAAAAAATAAAATAGGTTTTTTTCATACTTTCTTTAAAATTATGATATAAAATAAACACAATAAATATTGATTAATGATTGGATATAGGTTATTATATAAAACTATTTTGTTAAAAATAATTCACTTAACCCCAAGTTCAACACCTCCAGACAAATACTCGGAAATCCGGGAAATCCATCATCGATGAATCAAGCACTGGGAGAAGAGAACTGCAAAAATATTTATACATTTTTCACAAATATAGGTTTATCAAAATTAATGTAATTAAAAAAAAAAGCTGTACATAACATATTTTACATCCCCCTTTATAGAAATGTCTCCCAATAAAGTTATTAACTTATAATTATTTTTAGGCTAATAACCTGTGATGTTGAAGCCTTTTATTGCAATAATAAAAAAAAAAAATCACTTAAATACGGAATAATTTCAAATCTCAGCTCACAATGAGATTTTAAATATATTGATGTTTGACCGTGCTCATTAAAAATAAAATATATTATAATTAATTCTAGTGGATAACGAGCTCGATAGCCGATATAATATGTATATATACTGTGGGTTATCTAAATTATTTTTGAAACTTGTTAAATTTCTTTGAAATAGCTAGACAACTACCACCTAATACTTAAATGTATCTTCTATATATAATATAATATAAAGACTACCTAATTATTTAAGTGTGTATACTTCACTAATAATATGAAACTATTTCTTTATATTTACATTGAAAATTGTACCTACATATTCGATCCATAGGTTAGATTAGGTTCGATAAATCGATAATATGGCATTAGCTGCAATAATGCAATTTTACTATAATGTATTAACCTGACCTAACCCATACGAGTTGGGTTTCGCCTATAAGAATAAATGTAAGTAAAAAAAAGTGACTATAATTAATATTATAAGCCTATCATAATGGTGCTGCGTCGTGTGATCAAAAACGATTAGCCCCGAATGAGAGTTTTCAAAGGTTAAACTAGTCGGGCAGGAAGGGCGTTCAATTTTTTCGGTATACACGGAATTCAATTTGTCGCTTGCATATTATGTATTATTATTTTATTTGTGAGCGTCTAAGTACAGCTCGCACAGCGGACAGCAGTACTTTCTCTCTCTCTTTCTCTCTCACACACACAAATAATCTAAAACTGTGTGTATGCGTGCGTGTGCTAGTGTGTAGCATGCGTGCAATGTGTAATTGTCCGATGTAATCTATTATCGTCGGTCATCAAAGAGACCGGCCGGCCGACCGTGTAATTTTCCAGTGTGATCCGACGACCGTCGTACCGTAGGTATATATAATAATAATAGTAATAATCGTGAGTCGCAATGACATGACGTGTCACGCAAACTGTGTAGTGTGTGACTATTATACCTATAGAATGTGTATCACTGTTGATTGATAGTTGATACAATGATGTACGTACGGATATCATGATGTAATACCACAATTTTAGCAATAATAGAAAAGACCGAGTAGAAAAATAATTAAGTTACTCTGGTATAAGTAATCTTCAAGTCCTTGATAATAATACAAATTTAACATAACCTATAAACCTGCTTGCGGAAGAGAAAGAAACATTTAGGTACTTGTTACGATTGATTAATGTTAATTTTGAAAAAAAATTAATTAGTTTACCTATATTTCTATAGGTATTTGATCGGAAATATTCGATTATGAGTTTTTATTTTTAGTTAATGTAGTATGAATTGGCGCAAATAGGTGGGGGCTTGGGGGGACTTAGTCCCACCATATTTTTGCCAAGTCCCCCCAGTTCAAAAGTCAGTAATTAGTACTGAGAATATATAATTTTTAGAAAATATTATAGGAGGGGCTTTAGTCCCCTCAAAATAATTTGTCTATTTGCGCCTATGGTATAGTATTATGCATATGCATTATACATATTATTATTGTAGTCAGTTTACTTTTTTCTCGAAGTAACCATTATAATATGTAGCTATCCCTATTAGTTAACACTCGAACATAATATCAATAATTTGGTGAAAGTAATATAAATGTACTTTACTTACGATAGTTTATTACGGCACCACAACTGAGTTCTAAAAAAAACTTACAAAATCGCACAAAACATAGTAAAATTGCAAATATAGTTTGTTATTAAATAGGATAAATACAACATATGTAATATAATATCATATTCATATATGCATATAAATCAAAACATTTGCTAACTCACACTTCTCAGTAAGCAAATTTTTAAGAACAAAACTTTAAAAATCTTAAAAAATTAAAAAATTAAAATTTGAATACTATAAGATGGATTATAATTTAAAAAAAATAAAAGTAATTTTAATATGTAATTTATGGCTTTATGCAGTAAAAAAATCAGAATAAAATTCAGGTCATGCGTTCGAAATATTTAGTGGTTGAACGTCATGTGTGGCTGTATAGGTACTAGGTAGTGTACATTATAGTTTAATTCAAAATTTTATAAAATAACACATGCAGTTAAAGCTATAGCCAGCTATAATATTCAATTTTAATTACGGTTTTTGTAATAATTTCAGTTGCATCTTGACTTGTATTTTCACAATTTTAGATTCTGAGCGGAGCGATGAATGTATTGATTTTACCATGATGTGTTTTTTTTTTTTTTTTTTTGTGTCTGTCATCACGTTTTGGGGCAGTAAAAATGCTTCGATTTTTGACTTCAGTACCTCGTTCGATCAAAAAGTGAATCTAGTTGGTACTTTGGGGGGTCAAAAGTAAAATATTCTTAATACTTTTCTAAATAATTGAGAAAAACAAACTAAAAATTAAGGGAAAAACGGGAAATTTTACGCACACTCATTTTTCGACAAAATCGATTTTGGTTTTTGATGGAACTTTAAAAAAAATGACCATAGATACATGAAATTTTCACCTAATGTTTATATAAGTATATTCTATCCACCATGCAATTTTCAAAAAAATTCGACTTAAGTTGAACTATTCATAGGTATTTCAAATTTTCGATCATTATTAGTTTTTTTAAAATTAATATCGATAAAAATTTATTTGTAAGGCAGAAAAACTTGAAAATTTAATACAAGGCTCTTAACATATTGTTACAATAGCAGTTGAAAAATAAAAGAAATTCATAGTCACAATTTTTTTTTATAAGCATTCAAAGTTTTAAGCTAGAAATTCATAAAAAATTTTCTTTTTAAATCTAAGATTTAAAAATTTAATACAAGATTCCTTACAAGTTTTTCAATCTTTATCACAAATAAAAATTCCACCTGAAATTCAAATTAAATTTTTATAAGCATTTGAAATTTAAATTTTTACAACATTGGATTTTCACTTTTAGCGATTTCTTTATTTTGATGTAACTCTAAAACAAATTACCACAGATACTTGAAATTTTGACTGAAAGTTTATATAGGCGTGTTATATATTTGATAAAACTTTCAAAATATTTAGATTTGTTTTGAGCTGTTTACTGACATTTTAATTTTTCAACTTTATTAGTTTTTTTTCTATAAATATCGATAAAAATTTATTTGTTCGGTAGAAAAGCTTGAAAATTTAATACAAGGCTTCTAACACATTGTAACAATAGAAGTTAAAAAATATTAAAAATTCGTAGGCACAATTTTTTTTTATAAGCATTTAAAGTTCAAATTTTGACTAAATACGTAAAAATTACGGCAATGTTCAAATTATCTTAGATAGAAATTCATAAAAGTTTTTCTTTTTAATTCTAAGATTTGAAAATTTAATACAAGGCTCCTAGCATATTTTTACAATAGAAGTTGAAAAATAAAAGAAATACATAGTCACAATTTTTTTTTTATAAGCATTCAAAGTTTGAGTTTTAACAACATATTATGTAAAAATCACGAAAATTCGTAAATTATTTTGTGCTAGAAATTCATAAAAAATTTTCCTTTTATATCTAAGGTTTGAAAATTTAATACAAGGCTCATTATAAATTTTTACAATAGCAATTGAAAAATAAAAAAAATATACATATAGTCACAATTTTTTTTTATAAGCATTTATAGTTCAAATGTTGACTAAATACGTAAAAATTACGGCAATATTCAAATTATCTTAGATAGAAATCCATAAAAGTTTTCCTTTTTAATTCTAAGATTTGAAAATTTAATACAAGGCTCCTAACATATTTTTACAATAGCAGTTGCAAAATAAAAGGAATACATAGTCACAATTTTTTTTTTAAGCATTCAAAGTTTGAGTTTTGACAACATATTATGTAAAAATCACGAAAATACAGAAATTATTTTAAGCTAGAAATTCATAAAAAATTTTCTTTTTAAAACTAAGATTTGAAAATTTTTAATAATCTATAATATATCCTAGACAAATAAACCGTCTTCGCTCAGAATCGTTTTTCGTATACAATGATATAATATCATTGGATTCAAATTTAATTCCATCCATTACAGTAACCCACTTGTAACCTACTGTACAGCAGAGCGACATACACGACTTACCCGCCTTTTTTCTTATTAATGTCAAACTGAACATAAATATTCATATATTGATAAAAAAAAGGTTTAGTATCATTTAGTTATTAATTTTATTCAAATCAAAAATCTGTATACTATATATACCTACATGTAGGTACCTATACTATTTAATTAACATATGAAATAACACATAAGCTCACATACTTTTTACCGAATACATTATACATATTATATAGGTACGGTATCTGAACAATTATATACTTACATCTATACGTATATGTATATATATAACAATCACTTCACTGACAACCCTACTTCGGTGGCAAACCGTTCATTTAATTCGTCCTACTACTACACAACGGTAAATGTGATAATATAGTATATAATATCATCGGTGGTATTTTAATTGGGTGTGAGCGTGTATAACAATAATAAAGATAATAAGGGATGGACGGGCTGAACAACTGCGCCGCTCCGGGCTATATAAAAGGGGTAGACTCGTAGAGGTATATACTGTTAAGAGAAGAATATATGTCTATATACGAGAAACGCACACCTGATCATTTCGAGGTTCTGCAGTTCTTATGATCACATA
Organism: Diuraphis noxia; assembly: GCF_037042655.1. Lineage (NCBI taxonomy): Eukaryota > Metazoa > Arthropoda > Insecta > Hemiptera > Aphididae > Diuraphis > Diuraphis noxia. Next base: position 2,904,016 of record NW_028301715.1, on the reverse strand, counting down.
ATATATGACATGTATAGGACATAGGTACGTATTCATATAATACGTATTCAAAGAACTATAGATATAACTACAATATATTTATTTATAATATATATAGGTATATAATACAAACTGCAGCAGTGTCACTGTTACAGCACGCCAGTGGTAGGTACATATAATATATATTTATACGTATACACTATACATTATATAGGTTGTAAAAACCGGTGGCAAAGGGTTAACGAGATCGTCTCCTGACCTGTTTGAACCACGCTGCACATACGTTATGTACTTAATACCTACTCGAATACAATTATTACCTTTGGATGCTTTTAAAAAAAAAATTAATAATTGCCGTATAATAAAACACAGTGGTGGCGACGACAATTCGGACACGGATTAGTCCCTGGTATATAATTTTACCCTGTTTTTATTTTTATTTTTTCAAACCCACTAGATGAAATAATAACGGTCATATAATTGTACTGCATGTGGAGGGTTGAAAAAAAATCGAACAGTAAATAATGAGAAGGCATGGGTATTATATATTTATATTTTGTATTTTATTTATATTATTTTACACCGACAAACACAGACCAAATACATTGTACACACAGTACGTATATTTTTTATATTATGTTATTATATGAATATAAGTATGAAACACCATTTTTTTTTAAATACTGTGTAATACAAATTATTTTCTTTGAGAATAGATTGATTAAATCTATGTTATGTCCTTGATTGGGTCCAAGTGTGGTGTCAAGGTTGTGAGATATCCTGTGATCAATACAGTCTTGATTACCTAGTTGTCCTAGTTGATTGATTAATACGTATTCTGCTATAATAGGACGCTGCTGATGTATCTTCTCTGCGATTTAAATAAGGATTTAACCATCGAATAATATCATTTTTAATCTCTTTTATATTTTGGTATTTTATTTTTCGTATGCTCTTTTTTTTTAGCGTTTGTTTTTAATAGTAACATTGATATAATTTTTTAACTCATCGTATATATATCAATCGATTTATGATTAATTAAAAGAGTTTCATTACTGTTAATTGCGATTGAGACTTGTAGGGATTTATTTTGGTTCATCGTTTTTAGAGCTATTCATATAGCTTTAAATAAATCTAAATCTTTAAAAAATGCACAGTGTAAATAATAATATATACGAAGTGGAAAAAAGTGCCTAAACCAATAATATATTTTTTGATTAAATATCTAATTTTTTCACTTAAAATATACGAAAAAAAAGGTACCTACGTAAGTGGGTAGGCTCTGCTCAGTACCTATACATTAAAAATTTCTGTTTTTCCTAATTTATTTTTGATTTTTCCTGACGCAATTGAAAACCTTTGACCTCCTAAAGTATACAGACTATCAGAAAACATGCTGCTGAAGAAAATCTAAGTAATTTTACTGCCCCAAAAGGTGATCACACAACAAAAAAATACACATATTATTGTAAAATCAATAAATTCATTCGCTCCGCTCAGAATCTAAAATGATAATAATGGTGAAAATATTTTTTTTAAACATTAAATATTAATAAAAATATATTTTCAAAAATATTAATTTTTATTAAAATAATGAGTGTCTTACAACCTTACATTATAAGGATCACCTATAGCTGGTATTATCTAGCTAAAAAGGGTATATACTATAATATCTAACGCACATAATGGGCCGTATCCATTTTCCTCCAAAAACGAGATACCGTTTTCCTCCACTGACCATTTTCCTCCAAAAAAATAAAAAATAATTCTTGACCATTTTCCTCCACTTTCTATTTTCCTCCAATAAATAATAAAGTAGGTAATATAAATAATTTATTTATAGCATAGAAAAAAAATATTTTTGTCAGGTCATTATGTTTAATATAAATAAAATAATAAAATAGTTAATAGGTACCTATAAATAATTTATACATAGCAAAAAAAAAAAAAATTTCTCAGTTATTATGTTCAATATTTTTCAGACATTTTTAAATTAAAATAAATGTAATATGAAACAAAAGAACTATAGTGACTAGTCGACGTACAGCTCGCTACTAAAAATATAGTCTTATTGATGCGAGTATATCGTATACATTCGCAGTGTGTCTGTCTCACTCAATGTGTGTAATCATAATAATCAGTGACAACTTTACTGATACACAGTATAACAATATAATATAAGTTTATACGTATATATGCCCGTATGGAGTATGTACGTATCTTTATTAGATAGCCGATACCAGAGTGTAATCATTAATCAATAAGCGCAAAATGTGATCCTAGCTTTACTCTATATTTATAAAACAGAACGCAATACACTAATACTACAACAAAAATATTTGCTAAAATATTGGAGGAAAATAGACACAACTTTAGTCGAAAATAATGTGGAGGAAAATGGAAACCAACCCTTTTTTTTGTGGAGGAAAATGGTCATTGGAGGAAAATGGTATCTCGTTTTTGGGGGAAAATGGAACCGCCCACATAATGCGTATATGACGTACATTGCATATAGAAACAAATATTTATTATTTATTGACAAAGAAAAGTGAAAACATTATTTTAGCCTGCAGTGTGTAGTAAACACAAGCAAATTGTTTAGGTACACACTAATGATTTATCACGTTACTATGTTACAAACATACAATATGCAGGTTTTGTATACGAATCCGGAAACTCTATTGTGGGATCACTTTGTACGAAGTTTAGAGTTGTAGCTTGTAGGAAACAGTTAATAAGTAATAGCTCTCTGTTGAGTTATAAATCTGTATGATCGATAAACCTCAGATAAGTTTGAAAATGTTGGTTTATTTCCATTTGTCGAAATATTAACTACGAGTCTCTAATAGTGACGGAGAATGGAGATGCTTAATTTTGCGCTTTACGCATGCGTCAGGTGAACCGTTTCATATTGTGTTATTTGTTTATGCTTAAATATATTAGGTAATTTTAAATTTATTTCCTGAAGAATATAGATAGCTAGGCGACATTTCTCTTCACGCATACGCACATTAAGCTTCTTAACCCCGTTTGTCAGAGACAAATCATATTTACATTTAAAAAAAAATGATTTTTTATTTCATTTTTTTGTTTCTATGTAATGTTTTGAAGAATTTGAAGTTATTATTATAATATGTAATAGTCTTTAATAATAATCATATATTATTAGAAATTAGTTAAATTATAAACAAATTCATAAATTTCGACATTGTTTATTATATAAAAAAAATCGTTCGTAAGTCCTAACAACACTCATAAAGTCATAAACCTCTAGGACTATTACTAGGTAATCTATTTAAAACTATTATGAAGCGTTTCTTCCATGACATTTCTTATCAAAACTACTATTATTTTTTTGCCATGTCTTCGACGAAATCAATTATCAAACTCTTAACTTCCTATATGGTATAATATACTATATAGGCATATAGATACATAGATATTATCTATGTATAGTTACTACTGTTTCTAGGCTAGCATAGCATAATATTATAGACGTAACCACTTGTACACTTCTTTGTTCTTTAGTAATTCAGTGTCAGTCTACCTCTACTATAGTACTATGTGGTACTACATTAAGTACTAACTAGTAGTCGTAGTCAACTTACTACTTGGTGAGTTTCGTCCCCACCGTTATTATGTCTAACGATATTGTATGTATTGTGAGAAAATAAGTGGGTCTCGTCTCTGGGTGCCGAGTATATTTCTTCTCAGTCCATTATAATCTAGGCAATTATTGAAATTCACTGAAACGAGACGACAACTGGAGTACTGGACCATTCAATTTTTGCTTGAATCGTTTTCCGTAACGGTGAGTCCTACTAGGCAGTAACGATGTGTTTGCTATAAATCTACTTACATTTCGTTACCCGATTGGAATCTGTTTGAGAAATGGGTTCCAAAATCGAATATGTGGACTCCTCACAAATGTACGCCACAAATTATGTGCGTAACTCCAAAGCGGTTGGCGTATTGTGGGGTATATTTACAGTTTGCTACGCAATAATTGTAGCTGTGGCCTTCATCACTCCAGAATGGATAGGCGACACTACAACATCTGAAAATCCTGCTCGGTTCGGTCTATGGAGCAGCTGTTACTTCGGCAATGGTGTGACGACTGCTGTTGAGGACTGTCAGGGAAAACTAGAAGACGTGTCCAATATACCAAGTATAGCCATAAGAGTGGCGGCTATTTTTGGCAGTGTGTCAGTTTGCATTGCTATAATTATTGTGGTAATGTTATTGTTGTTCTTCTTATTTCAATCGACAACAGTTTACCTTATTTGTGGATGGCTACACATTTTATCAGGTATGCAATTCTTTTATTATATTTTCTGAGCTACTAATTATTATGATATGTTTTTCATTGAAATGCTATTTAATATTTAGCTGGGTGTCTGATCGTGTCCATTGTTGTTTTTCCAATGGGGTGGGATTCATCACATATTCAAAAAACATGTGGTCCAGAGGCTAAAAGCTATAGTCTTGGTGACTGTAATTTCCGTTGGGCATATTTATTAGCAGTCATTGCAAGTGTGGATGCACTTATTTTATCAGCTTTGGCTTTTATTTTAGCCACTAGGCATATAAAACTTCAACCAGAACCTTTATATGCATCTACATTGCGCAAAGGTACTTTGTTTATGTTTTAATAATTTAGGTAAATAAAAAAAATATTAATACATTTTTTTTTCTATAGGTGAGCTCAATGGTGGGTATTTAGGTGACAGTAGTGCATCAATGGCTGGTTCTAGGAAGTCATTGAATTTGCAACCAGTTATGTTGATGCCACAGCCAATGATGGACCAAGATCGGTTTTCTGAATTTTCGAATAGGACGGGTCGCTCTCATAAAGGTGCCATGTACCGACCAGAGTATGCTTCATCTAGTATTCATAATTTTCAACTCTGAAGAATTTTTAGAAAAAAATATGATACTTTAGTATAAGGAAAATAAAACAGGGTAAAACCATTATTACATATTTTTATGTATAATAAATTATTATTTTGAAAGATTTTAGCGATTAAATAACATTATAATGTTGATATGAAAGTATTAACATTGTTGATATATATATATTCAAAGTATTAGAATGGTGACTATATTTTTTTAAATATCAGAATTTTAAAATGTTGGCCATATCTGGACATTATAAATTTTTATTTTATTTATGTTTAAAATGCATAAGCAATGCTTGAACGAATTGCTTGCAATTTACTTTTAAACTTTTCCAATAATTTTAACTATTATTATGAATCTCATTATTTTCATTTGTTTGGTTGTTTAAACTAATACTTGAAATGTGAACAATGCATAATATTTTATGTAGTCCATTCAGTTATAAATCATTGTCTCTTTATATTTTTATATTTTTATATGTATATTAATTATGAATAATGTTATTATAACTAGTTTTACTTGATAGAAAATAAAATACTATACTTGTTAGTAATTAAAATCATTTGTATATTTTAATTGTTGTTCCGATTAGATATGTTAACTTTTATGGTCAATAGAATAGGTGTTAGATAAATATTTTGATCATTCTGCTTGCAGTTTTTTCTATACCAATTATGTGGTGGCATCATGTTGCAAAGAATTAGAAACCATTCTGTCAACGCCAATTTGCCAGTACCAGAGGCATAGATGTGTGCAGTGGGCTAGGTGGACCATGGCCATCCTGCGAACCGTACTGTACTTGTTATACATATTACGACCTGATAAAATTTTATTTATTTATTGTATTTATTTATTATACTTCAATGATAATAATTAATCGAATTGATAAAATATCTTAAAGTATTTAAATCATAATTGGTTTATCTCATACTGCCAAAGAGGTCTGTCCACGCCTAAGACCAGAGGGTATTGCTCATTGAGTGATTAAGTTGAATATTGATTTTTTTATGATTCAAACTGTTTAGCCATACCCAGCAGAAACTCTAGCACTATGGCAGAGGTTCTCAATGTAGGCAATGCTGCTTCTCAGGATGAGTTAGCCAATTAGTAATTTATGTTATTTTAAATTGTAAACTTATGCGCAATGTTATTGATACACTGTCTAAAAGTTAACAGTCTATCATGTGTAACTCTTTAGTACTTAGACGATGGATAGTATTCAAGTTTTTGCTACCAAATTAAATTTGAGGTCAGTATTTTCCATTCAGTTGTGTAAGTAGAATTTCGTTACTAGTTATATCCAGGGGGTGTTTAGGGGGTTGTAACTCCCCCCGAAAATTTTTCAATATTTAATGTATGATTATTGATCATAATAAAAACACACAAAATTTAAAAAAATTTAATGTTACATTTTTTCTAACCTCTCTCAAAAAAAAAATTTGTGGTTCTTTATATAGAACCTGTTTTACCTATATAAGCTGATTTGGGATAATTACCTTTAGCGATAATCTTACAATGATTTAATTTTGTTTTACAAATTATAGAAATGTATCTTGTTTGTAGTGCTTGTATATTATACCATATGATAATAATATTAGAAATTTTTACATAAAAAATAAAAATTCTAGTTGAACATTTACAAAATCATAGTGTTACCTAACTGTTCCTAAATTATTTTCTAAAATAGTAAATAACATTCCTACGAAATTATGTTATCTATTACTTTCAAATAATTAACATGGTTTTAAACAATACAGATCAACGGTTATAAACTTAACTTGAGCATATTCAAACAATCGATCTTACAGTAATTTAATAGTCACTCAAAAACCGATGTTATTTATTACAGATATCAGGGGCGAACGCAGGAAAAAATTTCGGTGGGGGGGGGGGGGTTTGAAAAAATTTAAAGTAGGTATTCATAAATATCATATTATTCATACTGTATTACACTTTTCTATATTTTATTTTAGTCATTTATACTATATACATAAATACATAATACATATATAATATACATATTACATAATAATATAATATCATAGATAATAATTAATAACTAATTATTACAATTTGTAGGTTAGTTGTTGGAATTTCCGGTAGACGGCAATATTACACTCGCCGTCTGTCTACATTACATACATCATCGTATTGACGGCCTTCGATGTTGATCAGTTATTAATAAGTATAAGTTATAACATACTGTCATACTCACTTCGAAACTGCATTATTATACATTTTATTGGTGATTTTACTGTATCTATTAATTTCCAAACTACGGGAGAAAGGAAACTTTTATAAACTTTATTTATTAACTAATAATTTATTTTATTTTTTTTGAAATTTTATTAGTAATACACTAATACATTTGTTGGTCAGATAATTTATTTTTTGTACCTACTATTTCGGGGGAAACCCCTAACCCCTAATTATTTTCTTAAGTAAGTATTAGTTCATCAAAAGTATCTACAGTAAATGACCTTGGAGTCTGGCTTAACTTTCTTTTAATGACCATATACATTTATAAGAAACAAAGCATTTGCGAAATGAGGTTTTTTAAAACGCACATGTGCACACTTTAGGGATCAATTTGCATAACTCTATATCAGTCTATTGTTCGTTCTTATTTTGATTATGCATTACTTATTTGGAATCCATATTTAAAAATTAACATACCAAGTTAAGTATAATTTTATTAATTTCTTATATTATCAATGTTTTGTCTATAAACTCCACATTCAGGCTACGAAGTGGAATCAAACATTTTTAACATATTTACGCTTGAAAACCTTTTTCTTAAAATAAAACTAAAAATTTTTACACAAAATAATATGATTGATTGCCCAAAAATACTTTAAAATATACATTTCAAAATAAATTCCATTTACTGTCGGGAAAAAATAAAGCTTATTTTATACAAAAAAATTTAACCACGTCAAATATGTCTAATTCACCATCAAATATTCTAATGTCGGCTAGGAATTATGTTGAAAGTATTGATTTTTTTACACATCTTTAATAGAATTTTTTGTTCAAGTATTAAGATAAATAAAATGAACTCTTGTTTTTATTTTTATTATTAATTTATTTATGTTTTTTCAGATATTTTTTGTATACCTTTTGATTAGATTGTAATAAATTTGAAGATTAGTATATAGGAATTTATCATACACTCTTACTTATATATATTGTATAATATTTTATTATATTTTTAAAATTTAATTGGAATTATATTTCCATTAATAAAGATTATTATTATTAAGTATCACATTTTTTTCATGATCATATTTAATTCAGTTCATCAATTTTTTTTTTTTTTTTTGACATAAACTTGTTTCATAATACAGGAAGTTATTTTATATTTATTTATTGAAACATTATATTTAAGTTTATTCTTTATATAAGTTAATTTTCCTTAAGTTTCAATATTACATTTGAAGTTTAATTAAAATTTGAATCTAAGTTTATCATTGTATATATAAACTGCTGTGTTTATGGCTTATTCACACATTTTGAACTTTTTGGGGATTGGCATGTATTAATAGGCATAAATTCTCTAATTAAAATAAAAAAATAATATATTACCATAACTTTGTATACACTATAAGTAAACTGTAGTTACGATATGCCAATCTCATAGTTTTGGTGCCAAGAAATAAAGAATTTAAAATTGATCATGAAATTGTAATAAAATAATAGTTTTTCTATAAATGGGATCAATAGAGGATAATAAATTAAAAGTTGCAATACATAATTTACAATTTATGCAAGTAAATATGATTAAAAACCAAAACGGAACATTTATTTTGTTATATAAAAAGATATCTTCATCAGTTTGATTTTAGTTTTTAATAAGATAAATAATTTAAGAATAGAAAGAAAAATCGAGAAAGTTTAATTTTGTTGTTATAAATAAATATTTATCTCTGTTGAACAATCTTTTTTAAATGACATTGACTTGTTTAAAAGAAATTAATTGATTAATACTATATTTAAGAATTATCATAAATTCCAACATTCTTAAGAGGACGCCACACCCGCATGTGTTGTCTTCGTCGTACAAGTGCGTAGCATAGCAAATTTTACGCTCAGCAGATCACGTTTATCTCCGTTATTTTAAAATTTAGAGTGAATTGACCTATTATAAAAACTAAAGGCAAGATTATTACCGAGTGCATCTCATAGGCTTTTTATTATATTTTAATTTTAAAGCGAGTTATGAGTATTTTAAAATTGTAAATAATTTTTATATCCAAAAATACTCATAACTCGGCTTAAAATGAAAATATAATAAAAAGCCTATGAGATGCACTCGGTAATAATCTTGCCTTTAGTTTTTATAATAGGTCAATTCACTCTAAATTTTAAAATAACGGAGATAAACGTGATCTGCTGAGCGTAAAATTTGCTATGCTACGCACTTGTACGACGGAGACAACACATGCGGGTTTGGCGTCCTCTTAAGCTGAAAAATAAAAGCAAGAATTTTTAAAACAAATCATATGAAAATTAGTAAATTTATAATTTTTCACCAAAGTTACATAAACCAATGATATATGATTAAATTATGACAAAAATTTGTTTTAGGCAACTGTTCCAGAAACAGCAGCTGATGAACTAGCCTTGGTTTCCTCTGGGAAAGGTACAAGCTTATCAAACACCTAAAATATCAAAATAATTAATAAAATGGAAAATATATTTTGTTTATAGTGATAAATTACTAACCTCTTGAAGTTCATCTTTATCCAACATGTGGTAAAATTTATCAGGTGTCACAGTTACTATTTCAATATTAGTAGGACTGAGCTTATCTTCCATAACTTGTTTCAATATGTTCAGAATAACATTAATAGCTTCATTTAATCCCATAGACTACAAAATAGAAATGATAAATAAATTAATAATAGTAATTTAATTAGGTAAATATAGTCTTTTTCTTTTAAAATGTATAATAGTATGTACTTTGTGATATTTTTCTTGTAATGTCTGTTGGGCACCTTCACTACCTGATCCAATAGCTTTAGCATTGTACTGGACATATGTACCTGATGGATCCAAATGAAATAATTGTGGACCATTATTATCAATACCTGCAAACATAATTGCGACACCAAATGGACGACTCTGAAAGTAAAAAAGAGTAATTTATATTAATATAGCTGATAACAAATACTCATTTAAATAATGCTTTGATGATTTATTTTTTACCATTGCTGGTTCTTTGCTATCATAATCTCCACTGAATTGTATAGCTAGATTAGATACAGCTTGTGCAACAGATTCAACACTCATTTGTTCGTTGTATGTAAACCAATGGTTTTGTGACTCAGCTCTAGCTCTTTCAACCATTGTACGGGAGTCTGCAATCAATCCACTAACTGCGCAACCTGAAAGTTATCCAGTATATTTTGTATAATAGTATAATAATCTACTAGTAATTCCTTGAGGTATAGTTTTCAAGTTTTCTACATACCGATGTGCTTATCAACTTCAAAGATCTTTTCAATCTTGCTAGTGATCATTAGCGGTGAAGTAATTCGTTTCTCTACACCTAATACTACTCCTTCAGGTGTACAAATGCCAATGGCCGTGGAACCCAATTTTATTGCCTCAATCGCATATTCCACCTAAAAAATGAGACCAATATTGATTATTTAGAGTAACAAGGTTATAGTTATTATACTATATTCCAAATTGTTTAAATTAGAATTAAATTTATACCTGAAATAGTCTGCCTTCAGGAGAGAATGTGTTTACTCCTCTATCGTATTCTGAACGTGTTAAGAACATAATTTAAAGCTTGAAAATATGCCTAGATTTTAAATAAACAAATATAATTTATAGTGATCTTATACTAATTTTAATTAAATATATATTTCATATACATAATATTGAAGAATAGTAACATAAAATTAAGTTTTTGTATCAGGTAGATAATATATCACGACATATTATTTACTAGGGACAAATGTTATGAATGTTTACCATTCGCTTTACATATTTCATTATTTATTTTACTTTTTTCATATTAACTGTTTGAAAATAAAAACATTAAGTGCAGGTATAAAAAGCATTTAATAGATACAATTTAAATAAAATATTTTATATTTTTTACCCAGTGTTTTAATATTTAAGCTTTGGCACCTAGTATTTACTTATTATTCCATTCACAGTGCCAATTTAGCAAACAAATCATTTGATTAGAATTTACTATAACATTAATTATAGAAATTGAAATAATTGACATCGTTCGATGCATAGGTAGATAGCTAAAGCTAAATCTTTGTTATTGTGTGACTAATTCTTTTTTAGGGCATACACAAATTAAATAATTAAAACATATTGCTTACCTGAATAATTTTAACTAGTAGTTAAAACTAAGATTTTTTTAGAGTTAAAAGAATTTTAAACTTTGTTCAATGCTAAGAATATTATGAAAAATTCAATCGTATATCCGTAGACCGTAATTCGTGTATCGTATGACTTGCAAAAGCGGCTTTAGGTTTAATTTTATTATCATTCAATCACTGACTGTCGTAGTTACGTCGTTGTTTGCGGTGATAACCTAACCTAAAATATCAAAGAGAATACATTTATCATAAAATGCTGATAAGGTCTATGGTCACGATTTAAGATATACAGGTTGCACATCGACAACTGATAAGGTGAAATACGAAATGACTATTGCAATAATTAATGTGTGGCGCTCCAAGCGGAAATATTCCATATAATAAATGTTTTATCAAAGCAATTTTAATAATTTTATCAATGACGATAATAAATTCATAAATATTAAATTCATATTTCATATTATTAATAAAAATAAACAGTAAATAGTATAGTCTGCCCTTCCTAATAAATGTTAAACATATTTTAACGCTTATAAGTTATAAGTATTCATTATATATATGCCAATTAACAAACAATATGTGAAAAGTACATAATACTATTGGATTCAAAACATATTAAGTAATATAAGGAATAAGCAGAGCCCAATTTAGGAATTTTGGGGCCCGGGTCAAATTTTTTAATGGGGCCCCAAAATTAATTATTATCTAAATTTTAAATAATCAACTTAAATTATAAATGTAGTCTTTATGCTATATAGATTTGTTATATTCAATTTATTTAAGATTATAAATCAATTATACCATAATAATAATATATTCCTAATTTTAAAACTGAAGATCGACATATTTTTATTTATTTGCATTTTTTTATACTAGAACATAAAGTTCATACAATATAATGTATCGTGTATACTACACTTTTATCGCGATCGACCAACAGTCCAATAAAGATCGACTGATTGGTGACGCTTCTTAATTCCTGATTTTGATTTGTAAAAGTTTTTTAACAATTTAGAAAAAAAGTTGACAATACATTTGGTTTTGGTTATTTTCGATTGAATATTTGTAAAAAATTTGGAACGGTCGCGACGTTTAGACGCTGTTTGTAAAACCGTTTTGACGCAGCGTTTGAATGCCGCGTCTAGTGTCGACTAACCGCAAGGTCTAGACGCTGTAAGGAAAACGTACCTTAATTACTTAATAAATATTAATAAAAATGAAACGATGAAATTAAAAATATGAATATAAATAAAGAAATGTAATAAAGTGCTTTTGACCAACTTTATCTTAAAACTTATTAGCTTATGTTATCAATTAGAAAATAATTTATTATAAATTCCATTACGATACCTACGTGACTAACGAAACTACGTAACCAATAATACCATACAATTATTTCAAAATGCCACTTTAATAATTAAATATCAACAGAGGCTCGGGGCCCCAAATAATATCGGGGCCCGGGGCTGCAGCCCCCCTAGCCCCCCCCCTAAGTTGGGCTCTGGGAATAAGGATGAATAACTGTATAAACATAAATACTATTAAAAAAAAAAAAAATAGGTATAAACAAGAATTTTAACATTTAACTAATTTAGACAACCTTTTTTTTAGTTTTATTTTTTTTTAGGTTTTTTTGATTTTCTAGATAAGTGTACTGTCTCATTCTCATTGTAATGTAATAAGAAAAAATGTATTAGTTAACATCTCAACTTTATGCATTGAACAAGAAAATTTAAGCTCAAACTTATTATTAAAGAACTCATTATAAGTAAGTTCAAACACATCATTTGAGTTAGCATGTTTTTCAAAACAAGTTTCCAGATATCTTAGAATTATAAACAAATTGTGATCTGGATGTGTAAGGTATCCTTTACTTTTTGCTTGAACTAAAGCAGCCTCTTGACCTACTGATGACGTATTTAAGTTCTTTAAGCCTTCAATGCAAATTAAGCATTTAGTTTTGTTAACTAAACGCTTTGCTATGTATCTATTAAATGTATTTATATAAATATTAATATATACTACTTTATAAAAGATATTTAGAGGTTTTTAAGTTATTACCCTGCCAAAAAATAGACTACACAATCAAATACTGTTGCATCTGCATAATCATGATCTAACAAAACGTCGTCCAAGTCCCAACATCCATCTTCAATAATTACATCAATTTTTTTTTTTAATTCTTCAACTTTTAGTTCTCTCTGAGAAATATTTTCTGGATCACTAATAATATCTTTTAAATATTGCATTGATATTATTGGTGACGTATCTGAAAGATAGAAAACATCATAATAATATTAAAATATTTCATATTTATATAAAAATAAAATAAATGTTTGAAACCTTCAAGTATACTGCAATTTCCAGACTTAGGAGGTTTGATTGCTGAGTATACAGAGAGCATACGATACAGCTGTAGAAAAGTAGGTGCAGTAGGGTGGTCATTAGGTCCCGATACTTGTCTGAGAATTCCAAAAAACTTCTACCAAAAAAAAACAATTCATTTTTAGAAAATATCAATAGCAATTTATATACATAATTAGTTTATAGTTAGTTTAATATTAAATATATCTTATATTATTATTTACCTCCAAACTGTCTTGATTTAGTTTAGCCGTTAAGACATAAGCAAAATTACATTCATCTAAAAGATAGTTGACTAAATCTAAAGTGGACTTTAACGTTATCTTTAAACCATCACATGTTGTCTGTGTCAAAAAATCTTTTGCGTCAATCAATTTATTTTCTAAATTATTTTCCCAATCATTTAACCATATTATTGCTTGATTTAATACCTAGAATAGATCATAATACATTTATAAAAGTTAAAAATATTAATATGAATAAAATATAATACACATGGTAATATTTTTGTTAAATCATAATTAAATTGTTAAAATTTTTTAGATCCATCATCCAACACAAAAACAAAACAACACTTAACATACTCAGTAAGGAGTAAATAAACAGTTATCTTTTAATTTTTGTTTATGCAAACACCATCTGAATAAAAAATACATTGTTCATAATATAAATTATTCTTTCATTTCTACTTACACAAGCATGCAACACAGACACAACACAAATACAAAAAAAAACCTCTAAGTCTTTGCTATTTTTTTTTATTCCTTCCTTAGGATATCTTCTGTTTAACGCATCAAATATATTGTTCATCATATAAGTAAATTTTATTGTTTCATCAGAATCATTGAAACATTGGAAATTTTTCTGTTTATAAAATTCCATTCCTATAGCCATTGACCTACTAAATATCTAAAAATATTTAAAATTTAAGTAACATTTTAACTATTTGTTTGTTTTATTTATATTAATTATACTTCTGCTGCATATTTGACTTTCATCTTTGAGAGATTGTTTAACTCAAAGTGGTGTTTTGTTAATTTAGGACATACTTTTGTAAGACTGTTACATTCTATTTTGAAAATACTAGAATAATGTTCCCATTTAATTGAAGGTAATGATGGGTTTATCTAAAATAAATATTTGTATGTATGATTACAAATATTTACAAAGTATTTTATTTCAAAATTTATTTAAAATAATTTCACCTTCAACATTTTGTTACTAAATAATCGATTTCTAACAGTTTTTAAAAGATGTGGAGCATCCGAAAACACGTATATCTTTTTAGAATTGTTAAACGGGTTTTGAAAATAATTTTGAAAATTATCTTTTTTAGCTGACACCTACAACAATATCAGTTACATATGCATTATATATATAATTTTAAATTTTTAGTTAAATAATTGTATTTTTGTTAAAAATGTACCCCTAAAGTGTTCCACATGGTGCGGTTTGTTGATGCACCATCGCTTGTTACACCAACTACATGCCCACCTGCGTTTTCAATTAACATAATTGCTTTTATTAACAGTTTTGCAATATCAACTCCTGCAAAAATATTTTGTGTATTAATTTTTATAATATTGTATTCAATATGTATTGAAAATAAATACCTTTTACGGGCCCGTGAGATGCAAAAACTGCTATTGGTTGTACTACATTATCGGCTAAGCTCTGCCACATAAAAACCAATCCGTGATTGGCTTTTAGATTTGAGTTTTTATTTGATTTTATTTCATCTCCGTAATCCTCAAGTCCAGAATAGGTAAGGGTTCGACTATTAACACTAAGACTTTCCCTTAAAAACATTTCATCCAACAGCAGAATTCCTATTTTTTGATTCTCAGTTTTAGCTGAAAATTTTTTTTGTAATAATTTGAACAAATTTGGATCAAAACCACATCCTATTTTCACAGCTAGTAAATGTTTCCTTATTGAGTTGACACATGGCAAGGGTAATATATTCTGTTCTCTTAAGAATTTATAACCACTAGGTGATCTATAATTAATATTATGAAATTAAAAAATATAGTTTCTGCAAAATAGGAATAAAAGTATAATCCTACCTAATTTGAAATAACAGACATAGTAGCATCCAGTTTTCACTGTATTTCCGATTCTTAGGATTTTTCATTTTTGCAGCATTAAATATTTCTTGGATTAGTTTTGTCTGGCACTCAGGTATATTGGAAGCATTTAGCATATTATTAAGACTGGAATCTGAAATGTCTTTCATCTTGTTTTGAATTTCAATCAAATCTCGTTGTAAACGAGCAATTTTTAGAGACGCTCTTGAATATTTCTGTTTAATAACATATTTAACTTTTTTTAGCTGCTTGATTGTTTTCTTTTTATTTGGAGAAAAATATGGTCTTTTAGATTTTCGAGATTCTTTGTTCTTAATAATATACAACAAACGTCTGCACCACAAACATATATTACTGAAACATTAAAATTATAAAATTTATAAATTTATATTAAATATAGTTTAAACATAAATTAAATTTGGAATTAATATAAGATTAAAATAGTTACCTAGATCTAGAGAATTGTCCATTAGTTAGTATTTGTGTACAGCTTGAGTGGTGCCACTGATCAAACAGTTTCTCACATTTAGGACCTAATGTTGATTGTATGACGTATGTCACCATATTTTTTTATTGATCCCACACCCTGACATAGTATAGCACTGTCTAATAATTTCAATACATTTTCTATATCATCCATACATTCAGGTATATAATTTTGTGAAAGCCCTAGTTTAGTTTTTGCAACTTCTTTACCATTTACTTGTATAAATATGTTTAAATCTATAATTACCAGTTTCAAAATAATGAGTATTAGTTTAAAAATTGTAAGTCCACAAATTTACCTTCAATTAGTACCAGTTGTTTCTCCAATGATCTAAATAAATCTTCTTTAAATTCACCAAGCTTAAAAAATCCAATTATTTCACCAATTCCCAGTTTATGACTGTTATTGAAAAACCATTTGTATGGAATGTTGATGAAATTAATATTCTGTCGAGCTAATTTAAAAAATTCTAAATTGTTTGAACTTTTTGAAGATATCTAAACCCAAAAGCAAGTACATAATAACTAATAAGTTATATTAATTGAGCAGAATACTAAATGTATGTAAAGTATTTTGGAATTTAACCTTATTAATTTCTGTTGGGGCAGTATTAGTAGGAGATTTTGCAGTATAGCAATAATCTTGTGCTACACTATAAGCATCTTCAGATATCTAAAAAAAGTATTTATCTATTATAAAAAAAATAATAGTCAATGAGTCTAAATGAAAATAGTAATACCTTCATTTTTTTTGGTGATGGACCACTTAGTTCATCGATGTTACAATTTTGTAAGTCCAAACTTGTACTATCGACACTTTCAGTGAAATTAATATTTTTTGGAATTGCTCCTGGACGAAGTTTTGATCTTTTGCGACATATCTGTCGAGAAAGAAAGGTTGTTAATAATTATAATATTGAGCATTTATTAATAAAATAAAATAACTTACAATATATTTATTTATACCTTGACCAGATTCCCATGTTTTTATAATATCATCAGTCTCAAAATGTAATTCGCAAATTCTTGAACTTGGATTTAATTGTAAGCCAATCGATTGTTCCCACAGATACAACAAAGTTTCATCTTTAGGAACTAAGAAGGTACTTTTATTTTTTGTTTTACATGAAGGAACACAGCAAGTCATTTTAAACAATAACACTTGACACTAGTGCAAGCTACTAGAATACCGATTCACGATTAATGATAAATATTATGAATACCGAAATACTCATGAACATGCGGTTAAAGATATACTATATCATAAAATCAAAATTAAAATTTATAAAAAGGCGGTAAAATATAAAATATATTATATTATCTATATTACCTTCTTATCATAATAATATGTAATATAGTTTAAAATTAGTTCTAAATTTCGTCACATGGGCGCCACTGGTTAATTATTAACAGCTGATTTTTATAGTCACTTTGTAAATCAGTCTGGAAGTGGTTTACTATAGGCACCTATAGGGCGATGTGCAACCTGTATATCTTTAATCGTGGCACATACACACCGTAAATGGTGCGCTTAAATGTTGGATTTAAACAGCTGATCAACTATGCGAGAAAAGCTACTAACGCTCCAAGCGTGGATTAAATCAACCAACAACCTGATAGTAAACCTATTCAAACAAATATTTTAGGCGGGCTTTAGAATTTGTAATTTGTATGTATAATATTTATTATATAAATATAGAATTTATAATTATCAGATATTAATGTTTATATTTTTTATTATACACTTCCTGATTCCTATATCCTATACCAACATTTATGTTTATTATTTAGATAATAAAAGATATTTCATAATTCTCTTGTTTTCTAAATCTAGTTTTTTATTTGAGTATCTATTTAAAAACATTATTATGGTGTCAAATAAATGCTGTGTAAATGGGTGTCACGAAAGTTCCAAAACAAAATTTGGCGTCCCTATTAAAGATATTGCTGTATGGGAAAAATCTTTAGGTACACAACTGACCAGTGTCTCTAGAGTGTGTGCTAAGCATTTTAAAAATAGCGACATAATTAATACTTGGGTGTCTGGCAGTGGCAACAATAAATACTCTGTAAGTTTTTAAAGAGCTTAAATAAATTGTTTTATTAAGGGTTAAGTATATTTTTTTTATATATTTGTGACTAGATTTGTTTAAAAAGACCAAGGCTGAAAACTGGAGCTGTACCAATTAATATAATTACTGATCATGAGAAAGTTAGTTATTTTAGTGAATACTTATAAGTTCTCTTAAATGTAAGCTAACAGTTGTATATCTCTTTTAAACTTTTACTAGGTAGTAGATACAACGTTAAACAGTGTAGTTACTCATGACCATAATTATAGCAAATTAACAAAAAAAAAAAGTATTCCTGAAGAATATGAGTATCCTGATGCTAAACGAACTTGTATTTCGATGGTTTGTTTTTCGGTTTTCTATAACTACAGCTTTGTAGGGCTGTCTATAGGTACAAACAAATTACATAAACTTGGAAATTTGTTGATTATTAGGTTACAGAAGACATTGAAAGTGTAAATGAAGTTGTAGTACAAGATGAATCATTATTTAATTCAGTGCTGAGTCAAATTGGCTCCATTGCTCTACCAAAAGGATGGTTTTTTGATATATCAATGGTTGATAATAATTTTCCAGTTGCTGTAACATTCTTTACTTTAAATAAATTTAATAACTGTAGCCAAAGGTATTTAGAAAAACAGTTGATTTTAAGCAAAGGCATGTATTTCATAAAAATTATTGATATTATAAATACAAAATTTAAGAATTAAGATATATCTTAAATCGTTAATAACTTAATTGAATAGGTGTTTGAATTTTGATTTTTGAATATTGATATTTGACATTAATTGTTGATAATTTGATATTATTGATAATGATGTTCTTTGTAGTACCAGGATAAATCACTAAAATGCAAAAGCGCTAACTGTTATTCTTGCTATGACAATATCGTTAATTTTAAGCGCACCAAAAAATTAGTTTCGTTGAGTAACCTGTTTATCTTAAATCGTGGTTCCAACACAGATTATATAAAACCAGAAGGTGCACTCAAGATGTATTGATAAGGTGTCGTCACTTGTACGAAATTTTGATTGAAAATTTTACCACAGATATCACCACCGGGAGCGCTGAATGTCCTATGAAGGCCGATGAATGAACACTTTTGTACGCCAAAGCCATAGAAAATTGAAAATATATTATGATTTAAGGAATAAAATTCAAGATTTCTGATTTTATATTGTAAATGACTATGACTTGTATGTTCTAAATTATTTGTATGTTTGTATTTAAATACTTTATTTTTTTCAAATACAATTATTAATATTATTAAATATACTGTCATTACTCTTTTAAATTTCCTATTCCAAAAAAAAAAAAAAATGAAAAATGTATGAGTTAATTCACTAAATTATCATACCTACATAAAACTTTCCATATTCAAAAATTTGAGAAGTACTGCTTAAGATTAATCTGTAGAATATCTAAATATACATATATATATTATATATATATTCAAAAATAAAAGTCGAACATGTACAAACATGAACATTGAACAAGCATGTACATTGTACAAATATGCTTAAACTGTAGATATGTCACTTGAAATCATATGCCTATTTGGTTGTCAAAATAATAATTTTACCCTAAACATTATTCACTTTGCACTGTATTCACTTCACAACGTTGAAAATATACCTTTCAAAACATCTAGTTTTTATTATTTTTTTAAAAAATGCCAAACAAATGTTTTGTGCCTGGTTGCAGAACTGGTTATGCTTCTCAAAAAATGTAACTTAGAAGACAAAACCAATTTCATTATTTAAGCCTAAGCGGTAATATTTTTTAATTGTTTTAAAGAAAGTTAAATTTATAATCTATTACTGTTTGAACTTGAGCCGCGCTCGTGGCTAACAGTGTGACCGTCTGGACACTTGTCGTGTCACCCCGTTGGCTGACCGATGTCGAAGTGCGCTTGCGCGGAGCTTTTGGCGACCGGCATCGCTGACCACCGGTTCTCCAGCGGCTCGCTCTCTATTCACCACCGTCGTCCGGTATAGTTGCCATGACCGGGTGTCATGCGCCCCTTTTTTTTGTGTACTACCTTTTCGTCGTGTGTCGACCGACAAATCCTGTAGTTCCATATATTGTATACGTTAGTCTATCGCAGTGTGTGCCGTATGGATGTCGACGGCCTTATAATTCATAATAAATTATAGTTGCGTCGCGCGTCGATCATTTTTATTATTTTGTATGCGGGTTTGATTCCCAACATCACCCGTCGCACGTAATTACACGTGCCCACAATTTCGTGTGCGTCTATAATAAGTCGCGGGATTATCGTGTGTCTGGTGTATGAGGCACAATATAACGCAGCCGCCGTCAAGAGGTCAACGAGCTCACCATCGCCGAGCCATCTACAACATAATTTGGCTACCTCACGGGACGAACTAACTTCGCACACCATTCGTATCAATCGTCGTGGGATTCCGCCATCATTGCGACTAGCGGTATCGTTACTATTATTATTATTGTATTTTTTGTCATATATATTTTTATTTAGTCTTGCATATTGCGCATTTGTTGTGCCCTTAATTATATTATTTTATTGGTATTATTAGTTATTATTATTATAAAAACGGTCCGAAGAGACGTCTTCGGAGTTGTAACGTATTAACGTATAACATTGTTTGTACTTTAGGTGTAAGACACGTCTGATTATTATATATTCTGTATACCATATTTATTATTTCTTTCTAGTATTAATATTGTCATTCATCCCCAAACACTCCGCGAGTCGTCCAGCAAACTGCTCAAGCAAGTGCTGGCGGCGTAAACATTTGGTAGCAGAGCGTGGTTTTTTCCGTGTCAGTGGGGACCCGGTGAGCGTTGTGCGTGGGTATTGGTAATGTTATTATAGGACAAATTGTATTAGACACTTAATTAGTGAGATCAGCGCACGGTTCCGAGCGTTATCGTAGGCCGCTAGTGCAATTGCCTCGATATCAAGCATTATCGGTATTGCCCTTATAGACGCGCGTTATATATTATTATAGTGTTTATCATCGTGTATATTATAGCGTATAATATTATTATATTATTATAGTATTACATAGGTAGTGTTTTATCTTTTATACTTTATTTCATTTATCATGGTAAACGAGGAGCAGCAGCGGGTAGATCGGTTGACGCGATCGAAATTGTTCGCCGATGCAAAGCGCAAGGCCGCAATATCAGCTATTCGAGCAACACACGCATTATCATTATGTGCGTTAAAGGAGCCTGATATAATTTCTGAATTTTTAATAGCAGCCACTGATTTGGAAAGTCAGTGGGCTCAATTTAAATTGGAAGACGAGTCTTTTTTAGAACATTTAATTAATCTCGGTGAATCGGATGATTATTCGGTGGACTTGCCGGCAGAAGTTCGAGCTCTAATTAATGCGTCGCGTTCTGTCGTAGAAAGGTTGACCCCGAAAGGCGTGGATACAATTGATTTATCGTACCTTAAATGTCAAGTAGGACCGTCTGTCACCCCGAATAACCAACCGGGTCCGACAAAACAATTGTCTCGACTTCCTGATATTCCGTTGCCCGAATTTGACGGTGATTATCGTTATTGGCCTACTTTCTGTGATGCGTTTGAATCTTTGGTCAATAGTCGCCCCAATATATGTGATATCGACAAATTATATTATTTAAAAGGATGTCTAAAGGGCCGTGTGGCAGATGCTGTGAGAGATATACCATTGTCGGCGGAAAATTACGCATTGGTGCGGTCGACGCTTTCAGATCGATTTTATCGTCCACGGTTAGTGGCTATGTCTTTGGTCGACAAATTGTTAGGCGCTACGCCCGTTAAACAGGAGTCTCTTTCCGAACTTAATAGTTTCATGTGTTCATTTAGTGAAAGTATGTCTCTCCTCAACGCGTTAAAAATTCCAGATTTACGGTCTTTTATTTTATTTTCGGTTGCTTTTCGTTGTTTGCCGGTATCGACGCGCAAATTGTTCGAAACAAGTACGATATCCGATTATCCAACAATCGACGAGCTCATGAAATTTTTGCGAAACCGCGTCGCCGTATTGGAGGTTGTAGGCGAACATCGTGATCACGGCGCCCTCATTGCGCATACAAAATCGACGCCACAACATAGCCACCTCAAAAGGGAAACAAACCGATTAGGGAAGTCGCGGTTTTCGTCCCATCCCACTACGTTAGTTACGACTAAACCGTCTAACTCGACAAATAATAGTTGTCCGTGTTGTTCTGGCGCGCATGGTTTAGGGGTATGCGCTAGATTTAAAACGTGGGCTGTTGACGAGCGCTCTCGCTGGACCCGGGAGCATAAATTATGTTTTAACTGCTTTAGCGCCGATCATTGGGCTCCTAAGTGTACTGCCAAGTCGCGATGTCACGACTGTTCTCGTAGGCATCACTCCCTCCTTCACCCGCCGGGGACTGCTACTCATGTTAGCGGGGACGCACAACAGTCGGATGTAGTGTTATGCGCGTCTGCACCACCGCCACAAGTGTCTAAAGCCACGTCGGTATTGTTAGGAACGGCACTATTACATGTACGTGACAGGGCGGGCTCGTGGCAAACCGTACGCGCACTAATTGATTGCGCGTCACAAATTAGTGTAATAACTACCGCGTGCGCCGATCGGCTGGGACTTCGGCGTGATCGATGGACCACACCCGTGACAGGTTTGTCTGGCGTTACAATTATGGATGTTCAGGGCCGTGTCGATTGCGTAATACAGCCGCGATATTCGAACGATCCAGTGTTATCAGTTCAGGCGTGGGTGCTGCATTCAATCACTAATGATCTCCCTAGGAATATATTACCTGCAGGTATAAAAGACCGATTTTCGAATTTAGCGTTGGCCGATCCGTCGTTCCACATTACAGCTCCGGTCGATTTATTGTTGGGGGGTGACGTGTATGCGGCAGTAATGGACGGGCGCAAAATCACGGTTGACAAAAATCTGCCGGTCGCGTTTAGTTCGATTTTTGGCTGGATTTTGATGGGACCAATTTCTGAGGGGGAACTGACGTCATTTCATTCATTCCCGGTGTCCCTTACTATTTCCCTAGAGGGACTCATGCATCGCTTCTGGGAAGTCGAAGAGCCAGAGGTTGCTCCGGAGACCTTTACTGATGATGGGCGATGCGAACAAATTTTCCGAGACGGACACGTGCGTCTGCCGTCCGGTCGTTTTGCCGTGCCACTACCGTTCCGCGCAACCGTTTCCGACCGTACATTTGATCGATCCCGTGAAACAGCAATAAAACGGTTCGAATCGTTAGAACTCAAATTGACCACGGATCCTAAGCTTAAGTCAATGTATAAAGATTTCATGGCCGAATATCTCGCGTTAGGTCATATGTCGGTTGCAACAACCCCCGGGCAATATTATATTCCCCACCATGCTATATGTAAGCATGACGGTGTAGATACGAAAATTAGAGTAGTTTTTGACGCATCCGCGAAAGGTCCCACGGGTATGTCGTTGAATCGCGCGTTGCTTCCCGGGCCCAAATTACAACGCGATATAGTTGATATTTTGATCCGTTTCCGTTTATTTCGCCACGCATTCACGGCGGACATCTGCAAGATGTACCGTCAAATTTTGATTTTACCTGAGTTCCGTACTTATCAACACATATTGTGGCGCGACTCCCCGCTCGATCAACTGATTGATTATGAACTTAATACCGTGACGTATGGAGTAAATTGCGCCCCCTTTCTTGCACTCCGCGTGCTGCGCGCCATAGCCGACAGTGATTGTGAGTCGTTTTTACGAGTTCGCGACGCGTTATGTCACCAAACATACGTTGACGATATTTGTTACGGGGCTGATACCATCACCGATGCGGTCGCTGTCCAATCGGAATTAAATTCAGTACTGGCGCGGTCCGGTCTCGAATTACGAAAATGGTCAAGTAATACCCCGGCTATCTTGCAGGCCGTACCGGCCGAGCATTGCGTGGTAAAATCTACGTCATTCGCCGACGATGATAGCGTAGGCACGAAGGTTCTCGGTATACACTGGTATCCGAATGATGATTATTTTTGTTGTGAACTCAGTTTAGAGGTGTCACCAAAATTCACGAAACGTGGAATTTTGTCACTGACGGCCCAATTTTTCGATCCGTTGGGTTTGTTTGCCCCGGCGATTTTTTTAGCTAAACATATTATGCAACGTACATGGCAGGCGGCGTGTGAGTGGGACGGGCCGTTGCCATGCGACATCCGCACCGATTGGGCACAATTCGTGATCGAGTTGCCACAGCTTTCGGCCGTTCGCGTTCCGCGGTTTTGCAACACCACTCCGGGTACGACATGTTTGTTATACGGTTTCTGTGCCGCGTCATTACGAGGGTACGCGGCTGTGGCTTATTTGCGCGTACTCGATGCACCACGAGATTCGTCAGTCTTTCTTATCGGTACAAAGACCAAATAAGCTCCAATGAAAACGTTGACGGTGCCACGATTAGAGCTAAACGCTGCCTTGTTGCTTATTCGATGGTTGAATCGCGTAAAAGTTGCTCTCGGTGATCGCGTTACCATTGTAGACACCTTCGCGTGGACGGACTCGTTAGTGGTCCTGTCGTGGCTGACTGTCCCACACGAAACGTTTAAACAATACGTATCGAACCGCGTACATCAGATTCAGTCCGTTTTACCAGATTGTCATTGGCGATATGTGTCAACGCTCGAAAACCCCGCCGACTGTGCGTCACGTGGAATGATGCCGTCAGAATTACCAAAATTTATGTTGTATTGGCTCGGCCCAGAATTTATTAGGGACCATCCGAAAGAATGGGGGAGGGATAAGGATCGTCTACCGTGTTCCGAATTGCCCGAAGTCCGGCCCATCAACCTCTTAGTACAATCTAAAGACCACCCTTCGGAGTGGTTCGCGCGTTTTTCTTCGTACGATCATATGATTCGCGTAGTTGCCAGGATGCGCCGTATGCTGCCAAAAGGCCGTCGCCGACCTACCGAGGTGACACCGGTCCTCACGCGTATCGAGCTCGACGATGCGTTACGCGTTATTGTTCTCCATTCACAGCAGTCTTTTTTCGCCGAACTCCGCGACGAGTTGCGTAAGAACGTCTGTGCATCTTCGAAGCCTCTCGCTCGGCTATGCCCGTTTATCGATGACCACGGAGTCATTCGCGTAGGTGGTCGACTAAGGCATTCCGACCTACCGTTCGAAACGAAACACCCAATATTGCTGTCAAAGTCGTCTTTTTTATCGACGTTAATTTGCCGGCGTTGGCATAAAATAACGTGCCATTCTGGCCCGCGCGTTATGTCCGCGATGATCCGTCGACACTTCTGGATTGTGTCTCTCCGCTCGGTTATCCACACTATCTTGACACAATGTACGGTGTGTGTTCGTTTTGACGGTCGTAACCCACAACCATTGATGGCTGATTTGCCCGGATCGCGCGTACAACAATGTAGAGCTTTTACCCGGGTGGGCGTGGATTACGCGGGTCCGTTGTCAATGCGCGAACTACGGTTGCGCAAATCGCGTACGTACAAAGTTTATATCGCAATATTTGTGTGTTTTGCCGTTAAAGCTGTTCACTTAGAACTTGTGACAGATCTATCCACTGAAGCCTTTATGGCAGCCTTTGATCGTTTTGTGGCCAGACGCGGTATGCCCAGCGAAATATTTTCTGATTGTGGTACAAATTTCGTGGGCGCCGCGCGACAACTACGTCAGTTGATTAACAGTCCCGCGTCGCAATTAACCATAACGTCAGTAGCTATGTCATGCACATGGCATTTTAATCCCCCCGCGGCCCCTCATTTTGGTGGGCTTTGGGAAGCAGCAGTACGCTCAGCCAAAAGATTACTAACCCGCGTTGTAGGCTCACACGTTTTGACGTACGAAGAATTCAGTACAGTGTTGTGTCGGGTTGAAGCAGTTTTAAATTCGCGACCCCTTACTCCGTCTTCATCAGATCCGCTCGATCTCGAATGCTTGACACCGGGGCATTTCCTCGTCGGTCAACCGCTGCTCGCTGTGCCTCCTCGATCACCCATATCCCCAGATCGCCCTATAGTTAATAGGTGGAAATTACTAGATCATTGTCACCAGAATTTCTGGCACCGGTGGTCGACAGAGTACCTTCATACTCTCCAAGAACGGGTTAAATGGACTGATAGCCGTCCCAACGTCAAAGTAGACGATATGGTAGTTCTCCGGGACCCCTTAGCGCCGCCTTTAGATTGGCGACTTGGTCGCGTGACTGGTGTCGAACCGGGGGCCGATGGAGTGGTCAGGGTTGTGCACGTATTGACGTCCCGTGGCATGCTTACTCGTCCAGTAGTCAAAGTGATAGTACTGCCTACCGACGGCCAGTAGCACTTAACAATAATTTCCTTGTAACATTTACCATTATACTCGCACAATTGCTTATGGTCATAGTTTGTGGTCTCGTTCTGAGTTCCTCGACTTCACCGACCACCGCGCCGAGTTACCTATTCTTGTTTTGACATATTATTATTATTATAATTGCTATACTACTCGCGGGGTGTTCGGACGCAAAGTTTATAATTATTATATAATATACTATATTTTGTATTTTGTATTTTCTTTTCTATTATTATATATATATATGTATACACGTTTGTACGTTAACATTTTGTTTTATATTTTATATCATATGTATTTTTCCCTTTTTATATGTTATTATGGACCATATGTTCACCTACGTTATGAATTTTTTTTTGTTTAACGATATCCGCCGTCACTCAGAACGTAGCCTACAGTTAGATGTGCACCACGGTTCCTCCGCCTTCGAATACTTCATATTTTACGATATATGTGAGGCGACGCCTCCCATAGGGGGAGGATGTTTGAACTTGAGCCGCGCTCGTGGCTAACAGTGTGACCGTCTGGACACTTGTCGTGTCACCCCGTTGGCTGACCGATGTCGAAGTGCGCTTGCGCGGAGCTTTTGGCGACCGGCATCGCTGACCACCGGTTCTCCAGCGGCTCGCTCTCTATTCACCACCGTCGTCCGGTATAGTTGCCGTGACCGGGTGTCGTGCGCCCCTTTTTTTTGTGTACTACCTTTTCGTCGTGTGTCGACCGACAAATCCTGTAGTTCTATATATTGTATACGTTAGTCTATCGCAGTGTGTGCCGTATGGATGTCGACGGCCTTATAATTCATAATAAATTATAGTTGCGTCGCGCGTCGATCATTTTTATTATTTTGTATGCGGGTTTGATTCCCAACATCACCCGTCGCACGTAATTACACGTGCCCACAATTTCGTGTGCGTCTATAATAAGTCGCGGGATTATCGTGTGTCTGGTGTATGAGGCACAATATAACGCAGCCGCCGTCAAGAGGTCAACGAGCTCACCATCGCCGAGCCATCTACAACATAATTTGGCTACCTCACGGGACGAACTAACTTCGCACACCATTCGTATCAATCGTCGTGGGATTCCGCCATCATTGCGACTAGCGGTATCGTTACTATTATTATTATTGTATTTTTTGTCATATATATTTTTATTTAGTCTTGCATATTGCGCATTTGTTGTGCCCTTAATTATATTATTTTATTGGTATTATTAGTTATTATTATTATAAAAACGGTCCGAAGAGACGTCTTCGGAGTTGTAACGTATTAACGTATAACATTGTTTGTACTTTAGGTGTAAGACACGTCTGATTATTATATATTCTGTATACCATATTTATTATTTCTTTCTAGTATTAATATTGTCATTCATCCCCAAACACTCCGCGAGTCGTCCAGCAAACTGCTCAAGCAAGTGCTGGCGGCGTAAACAATTACTATTAACTATACATTTATACGGATTAAATTATTTTCAACATTGTAATATAAATATAATATAGGTACCTATATAAAAAGAACAATAACAATTTACATAAATCAATATTTTATTTAAATATTCATACTATTTGTAACAGGAGTTAATCGAAGTGTGGAATAAAAAAATTCTAAGGTTAGGTCCAAATTTACCCAAATACCTGAGCGATAAAACAATGAAAAGAAAGCCACCTACACTGCGGATTGCTCTAACAAAGGTTTCATAATTATATTTCATTACATATTATGTAGATATAGTGTCATCCTATGTGTCGCAATAGATAATATTTTTTTCTTAAACAATATTTTTTAAATCTGATTTCTTCTATTAATTATTACGCTTCTAATAAACCATATATTTTTAAAGTGCTTTAACAATCATCGAAGAATATAAAAATATGGTTCTATCAGAGCATAATAATATTCAAACATCATATTTCAATAGTATTGTTTACAAAAAAATGTATTGCAATTTGCAAGTAATAATTGGTTTGGTTAAATTCAGGAAACGCTTAATGTAAAGTGAAAATTTGATGCCAGAGTTATTTGATAGTTCACCGCATCCAGGTTTGATGAATGAGTATGTTCCAAAATGTATCACAGAAGAAACATATGATGTTCACTTGGATGCAAATAATGTTAAACTTCCAGGAAGTATGTGGGGTTTGCATACAAATGGAAAAGAAACTTTATTTACCTATATCACTGGCCTAAAAAATGATAAATGTGTTAGGTTTTCATCATCTATACCACAGGTTTTTATAATAATAATAGTTAATAGGCAACTATTTTATACATAAATATATTAACTATAAATTAATAAATTAATCTTATATTATAAATTACAAATAAAACTATATGAATACAATAGTAGGTAATAAATATTTACAATATTAAGGTTTTCATAAGAGAAAAAGCATTGCCTATTGGAAAATTAACAACATGTCGAAACGACGTGGAAAAATTATTGAAAAATGTTGATAATATTAAAATTTGTCCTGGATATGGTGGAATCTGGTCTAAAAGTTGTGAAATAACTTTGGAAGGAAAAAGTATAAAATGTAAATGCTGTCGTCAACTTCAGTATAATGATAAAAAAAAACAAAGAAATAGTGTATGCTTCAAAATAATGAATCCTATGTATAAAAGAAGCCAACAAACAAGTCGTCTTTTTAATAAGGCATTAAACTAATCACAATATATTATTTAAAAGCATTTTTGTACCCTTCATA
The DNA here is from genome assembly GCF_037042655.1 of Diuraphis noxia. Classification (NCBI taxonomy): domain Eukaryota; kingdom Metazoa; phylum Arthropoda; class Insecta; order Hemiptera; family Aphididae; genus Diuraphis; species Diuraphis noxia. Next base: position 2,874,733 of record NW_028301715.1, on the reverse strand, counting down.
TATATTTTAAATTATGTACATACAGATGAAAACTTTGAAAACTGATATAAATAATTTAATTAACAAATGTAAAACTTTGGAAATTGAAAAAATTGAAGAAATTTTGAAAGATCTTTCACCTAAACAAAAAGAAGCTGTTAGAACAATTTTTAAAGCTTCATCTGTTAAATCCCAAAAAGGAATGAGATATTCTAATGACTGGGTATATGAATGTATACTCATGAAGATTAAAGGACCAGCTTTATATAGAAAGATTAGACGGGACAACATTTTACCATTACCATCCTTGCATAGGCGTTAATTTGGCTTGCTAGAAGGGGGGGGCTAACGCTAAGATTATAATTTATAACATTAGAAATTTATAACAAGGCTATACTATTTTTTAGGGGGGCTAAGCCCCCCAATTTACGCCTATGCATTCTTGTAAACTTTACAAAGGTATATTCAGCAATTACAGCCTTCTTATGGATTTCAAGAGAGTGTTTTTAAAATGATAAAAGAAAAAGCTAAATATATCCCTAATTTTGAGAAACACGGTATATATATATTCTAAAATTATTAAATGTATTGTTTAAATAGTTATTTAATTAAAATGATTACTTTGGTTAGGATGTTTGTTATTGGATGAAATGGCTTTAACACCAGCAGCAGTGGCGTAATTAGGAATTTGTCTTAGGGTGGGATAAACATTTTTTTCCACACAAAATACTTAGATTTTCAAGTACAATATCTGGGAAAACTATTTCCTCAAAAATTCTTAAACTAATATATATGTACACAAAATGTATTAATAAATGTGCTTTAAAATTCTATACAATATTATAATAATTTCTTCAAAATGTAAATTTTGAATATATTAGAATTAAAATTTACTTTTAAATTAAATAATAATTTATAGATTTCTTGAAATTTGGGAACAAATTTGGTAAAAAATGTTGATAATTCCGCTAAATATCGTTTAAAGTCATTTGTATTGAACTAATCATACTTTTCATATTTTTATCGTTAAGTTCACATTATTTTACATCTAAAACACGTCTTTACTATACATTTGGGTGAATACAAAAAATAGAAAAAAAATTTGGTAAAAAATGGTGATAATTCCGCTAAATATCGTCTAACGTCATTTTTATTGAACTAATCATACTTTTTATATTTTTATCGTTAAGTTCACATTATTTTACATCTAAAACATGTCTTTACACAACATTTGGGTGAATATATAAGGTCGTAAAAAAATTTTGAAAAAAAGGTGATGAATCCGCTAAATATCATCTTAAGTCATTTCTATTAAACTAATCATACTTTTTATATTTTTAACGTTAAGTTCACATTATTTTACATCAAAAACACGTCTTTACAATACATTTGGATGAATACAAAAGGTCGTAAAAATATTTTGAAAAACAGGTGATGAATCCGCTAAATATCGTCTTAAGTCATTTCTATTAAACTAATCATACTTTTTATATTTTTAACGTTAATTTCACATTATTTTACATCTAAAACACGTATTTACAATACATTTGGGTGAATACAAAAAATAGAAAAAAAATTTTGGAAAAAGTTGGTAAAAAATTGTGATAATTCCGCTAAATATCGTTTAAAGTAATTTGTATTAAACTAATCATACTTTTTATATTTTTAACGTTAAGTTCACATTATTTTACATCTAAAACACGTATTTACAATACATTTGGGTGAATACAAAAAATATAAAAAAATTTGGGAAAAAACTTGGTAAAAAATGGTGATAATTCCGCTAAATATCGTTTAAAGTCATTTGTATTGAACTAATCTTACTTTTTATATTTTTAACGTTAAGTTCACATTTTTTGACAACTAAAACACGTCTGTACAATACATTTGGGTGAATATAAAAGGTCGTAAAAAAATTTTGAAAAACAGGTGATGAATCCGCTAAATATCGTCTTAAGTCATTTCTATTAAACTAATCATACTTTTTATATTTTTAACGTTAAGTTCACATTATTTTACATCTAAAACACGTAAGTAGTATAGATGTACCATTCCTGGCGCACTTTTATTTTTATCAGTAAAAGATCACAAAGAAAACAATGTGCAAAAAGATCAGACAATTGAAATGCAATAATTATTAAAATATTTTTCATAGAACTTATGATATTAATAATTGAAAATTTAAATGCAATAATTATTAAAATATTTTTCATAGAACTTATGATATTAATAATTGAAAATTTAAATGCAATATTTCCCCAAAAATATTTTTCACAAAAAATATGAAATTAATAATTAAAAATTGAATTGCAATAATTATTAAAATATTTTTTTTTTTTACAAAACTTATGATATTAATAATTAAAATTGAAATATAATAATTATTAAAAAGAAATTGAATACCTTAGTTAAAGGAATTGAAATGTATAATAAAACAATGGATACAACTATCAAAGATTTTAATAAATTACAAGAAAATGAAATGCAAAATGAAATAGAAAAATCAATATTAAATAATAAAATATTAGTTAAGTTTTGTAAATATGAATACTATATTACTAATAATAAAAATATTAAAATCATGAAATATAATCTAAATGCAATCCCTATTAAAGGAAATATTATAATGTCGATAATGGACACAATATTTCTGGAAATGGAAAGCCTTATGCTTCTAAAATACTAGAATCACCAACTTGGCTCGAAATTTGTAAGATAGCCAATGATATGATAATTACAACAGGTACTTTTTTATTCAAATATCTTCATGATATTTGTGTTTTTCAAGATTTAGGAAATATTAAAATTTGTTGTCTTGGCATGGGAGGTACAGATTCCGATCACAAATTGCTTAGAATATAACTAAATAATCATCATTTTTTAATAGAAATATTTCTATTAAAAATATCTTAATAAATTATATTTAAATAAATTTTTTATAATTGTCAATAAATTCTAAACATAAATGTCCACATATAGGTGGATCATCATAGTTTTGAAACTTGTCATTGTTATACCACAGATTATCATCACCTAAATAATTTAAAATTTCAGGAGGAGGAGTACTCGAAAATGAATCAAAATATATTTTATAATTTTTTATTTTTTTCCATGCAACCCAATGAGAACCATTTTGAGTAGAATTATTTAAATTAAATATCCCACATTCATTTAACCAAGGTTTTTCAGGTAATTCATTTATCATGAAACAACCTCTAAAATTTTTTATATTATTTCCAAATTTTATTATATCAAAATTACTTAACGGTTCGATATTTATATTTTTAACTTTACTCCAAAAAGTTGTATAACAACCTGGATAATTTTTAATGTTTTTTCTAAATGTTGATATATCGAAATTAATCATTTTTTCGATTTTTTTTTTTTATTTGTCTTCAATCCAGAACCTTTATTTTTTTCCATTTCTTTATTGTGACGAATTATTTCCTCTTCTATTTTTTTCTTATGTTTAGTATCTTTATAACTATCATACAATGCAATTAAAGCTGGAGTAGCTACTGCTGCAGCTTCTAGAAAAGGTAAAATTAATGGTAAAAATCCACCTTTAATTTGCTTCGGTGTAATCTCCAACCTTACTCCAGAATTTTTTTTCTTGGCATTTTTTAATTTATCTATTTGATTTTGATCTAAATAATATTTATTTTCTCCTTTATATATTTTATCACTAGCAATATGAATTGTTGCATTAGAATTTTTTTTATGAGCTTCAGCCAATTTTTTTTTATGGTTTTCAGTTAATTTAAAATGCATTTTATTATACAAAATATTAAATTTTATTCAAATATTAAATTCATTCCTAAATATCTTTTTGTTTTCATTACATTTGCAGTTGTCAAAGCAGCAATTTTTTCATTCAAAGAACTATCAGAAGCATAAAATCTTTCCATTGCTTTTTGTTGTAAATTTTTATCAGCGATATGTCTTGTTTTAGTATCTTTATGATCTTTATAAAAATAATCATGTTCTCTTGCATATTCGTCTAACTTGTTAATCGGGGGAATATTTTTATCTAAATTTGTAAATGGTCCTAGATAATTATATCCAGGCCAATGTATCGGAGGTAATTTTGAACAATTTAAAAAATCATTAAAAAACCCTGAACCTTTTATAATATCCTTTGGTAAATGTGAAATATACGACATTAAGTATTCTACACCTTTAACGGGAATATCAATTATCTTTTCTATTTTTTTAATACAAAAATTAAGAATTTCAAGTTTTTCATCATGATAAGTGTTTTTTCCCGATCTTTCTGCAGATGATATAACATGTAGTCTGTCAATTAATTGTTTAATATTATATTCTAACTTATTTGTTGTTTCTTTTGGTAAATTTAACAAAGATTGTAGTAAATATTCAACACCTTTTTTGGGAGTATCAATCAGTGTTTCCATGTTTCGTTTAAACAAATGAACAATACCAAGTTTTTCATTATGAAAACCATAATTTCCCGCTATTTCTTCTGCTAATATAAAATATAGTCTGTCAATTATTTTTATTATATTATCGATATAAATAAATTCAATAGGATTATTTGTATATTTTATTAAACCTTCTCCTTTGGGTAAACTTTGTGATTCTTTCAGTGTTGGTGATTTATCTTTTTTTGATGTTTTTGGTTTACTTTCTTTAGTTTTTGTTGATGTTAGTTTAATTTTTTCCCAAATAGGTTTAATCATTTCATTATATTTAGCACTTCCACTTGATTTAGGTTTTCCTGTGTTAATATCATTATTTTGGTATATTGAATCTGTTTCAATTAATATTTTTTCATAATTTTCAAAATCTTCTTTTGTATAAAATTCTGATTTTGTAACATCTGTATGAGTTAATAATCTCCACATACCTGGGGTTAGTATATGTTTTTTTCCATTTAAAATTATATCATCAAAATCAAATATTATAGGGTATTTTCCGATCATGAATTCATCAGATTTACTTATATAATATATTCCAAATGGATTAACACCTTTAGCTTCATTTGGTAAAGTTGGTAAATATTTTTGCGCATTTTCACCTAATATTATTATATTTTTAGGCATAGGAGATTTATTTGTTGTTATTAGTGGAGAACTTTTAGGTGTTTTCATATTATCTTGATCTTCTGTTAATCGTAATAATTCTGGATTACGAGGTTTATAAGGAGTAGGTATTATCATCTTTTGAATATCATTATCGGTTTTAATAGCAACCTCTTTAACATCATTAACAGATGATTCAACGTTTGATAAGGCTTTTAATATTGGTTCATAATGTTTTACTTTTTCTTCTGATGTATATTTATCGTTTAAAACTGTTTTTCTATAGTTATTTTGTAAATTTTTTTTAAGATTAATTATTTTTTGGATATTTTTTGGTGTATATTCAACGTGTCCGAGAATAGGGGACGCGTTATTGTTGTCACCTTCATCTTCATCTTCATCTTTTTTTATAAAATTTAAATTTTTTTCGGATTGTTCTAAATCTGATTTTTTAAAAGTTTTTTGTAAATTTTGTCTAAGATGAATTAATTGTTTCATTTTGTCTGTTTCGTTTTCTAAGTTATTTCCTACCTTGGAATTGTTTTGATCTTCAAATGTTACATTTTTTTTAATTTTATTTTTTAATTCATTTTGAATTTGTTTGATATCCATTTATTAAATAAAAAAAAAAATTTTCATCGTTCATCAATACTTAAAATATCATTACCTTTATTGTCATAGATAACATTTTTTATTATGTCTATTGTTATGAAACCATATGTTTTTATTTTATTTTTTTTATCATATGTTTTACAATAAGTTCTAAAAATGTCTTTAAATTTGTCTAATGGTATAATTTTACTAATAAAATCGGACCATATTTTTTTAATATAATAATTTGATTGATTAAAAACAATTAAAACAGTTAAATTATTTCTTATTGTTTTTATATCTACTGAAGTATAACTTTGTGTTAAATAAATAACACTAATATTCTTTGATCTCGATCTTATAAAATATTCCATTATCAACTTTTGATCTTCTAAAAGAAAATCATCAATAACCACTACACTATTAGGTTCACAATCATCAACAGATATTATATCACCATCAGAAAAATGAATGTTTATAGAAGATATTCCATCAAATATTTTTTTTAATTTTTTATAAACTGGCTGATCAATATTTTTTGTAAAAATATATAGATTTTTATATGGAATCCAATAACTTATAATCATATTATACAACAAAGTTGTTTTACCACAGCCAGATGCTCCTACCACTAAAACTCGTGAAGGTATTTCAAATAAAGATTTTTCTTTACTATCATCTTCAATATATTTTTTTACCATTAATTTATCCATTTATATAAAAAAAAAAATATATATTTGCTATTATAAATAATAATGTATAATATTTTTAAAAAATACGATCAATATATTGAAAGATCTCAATATAAAACTTTTTTACCTTTGAATAATTCACAACTTAATACACCTAATAAAACTACAATTTTTAGAATAGATAATATGGATGATTTTCTGAGCATTAAAGATGCAAAGTTTTATATTTATGGTAGATATTTGCAAAAAGATGGAAAAGATTATCCTAAAGATTCAAAAATACAACTAATTGATAATTTTCCTGCATTTTTATTTACTAGAATTGAAGTTAAAAAACATGGTAAAGTCTTGGATGAAATCGAAAATCCAGGAGTTGCTAGTACAATTAAAGGTGTGTTAGATTTTTCTGTGGATCCAAACGGACCAATTATAAACTCAGGATTTTCAAGCAAATATAAAGGTGGAGGTCGTTTTAATGTAATGGGTAAGTTATCACAATTCGGATTAGGATGGTTTAAAGACCAAATATATCCTGTTTTCCAAGGTGATATGGAAATAAGTTTTACGAGAAATACAGATGATGATGCGTTAATAAAAAAAGTTGTTACAGGTACAGAAGATGGAAAAATTATTATTGATGAATTTACAATTAAAATTCCAATTTTAGAATTCAATCCTATGTATAAAGTTTTATTGTTAAATGATTTAAAAACAATTTCTCAAGAAAAAAAAAATATTTTTAATTTTAAATCATGGCAATGTATTGAAGAAAGAAATATATCAGGAAAAACCATAAAACTCGATTTAACAACTCAATATCGAAGTCTTAATAGTCCTTTGTTTGCGGGTGTGGTATTTCAAACAAACAAGTTAAATACTCAAGAACATGATCCTTGTGAATTTGATCATTGTAATGTGAAAAATTTTAGGTTTGAAATAAATGGAAGACGTTATCCTGAAGAAACTCAAGATTTAGATTTTAAGAATGAAAAATATTGTGAAGCTTATGATAGTTTAATGGATTATAAAAAAACTTTTCATAAAACTCATCAAGAACTTCCTTTGATGTATAATGATCCAAACGATTTTAAAACATTTAGAACAATATATCTTGTGAACATGACTAGACAACCAACAAATATTTCTGCAACTAAACAAAATATTATTTTACATGTGGATTTCAATGAAGATTTACCTAAAAGTACAATTTGTTATGTATTTTTCATCAGAAATGATGAATTTTTATTTGATATTGAAAAAGGAACAATTGAAGAATCTTTTACTAATTAAATTAGATAATAGATTTACACTTCTTTTAAGAGAATTATTTTCATGTCTTTCTGACAACAATAATAGTACTCCACCTCTTTCTGGAATAAATTTTTGTGTTTTCAATAGAAATATTTCTATTGAAAAATAATTTTAATATTTATTTTGTTTTTTTTAGTAGGAAATGAGGGTGGGAATACACCCAGCCCTTTCTTTCTATTGAAAAATAATTTTAATATTTATTTTGTTTTTCTTCAATTAGATCAAGATAAACAATAAAATCATCACCAAAATTAACAATATCACCATTTTGATCAAGAATACATATTTCTATCTTTTGAATTGTTCTTACATTTACTTGTCTGTACATTATTGAATTACATCTTATAAAAGGATTATTTGAATCATAATAAAAAACAAACAAAAGTTCCTCTTCGATAACTTTTTCATCAATAAATGAAACAGACTTTTCAATTATGTTGCAATGTACTTCTAACAATTGTTTATTTATATTACTATCTAATTTTTCAGAATCTCCTACATGTTTATATAAAAAATTATTATCAATCCCTAAACTTAATTTTAAATTTTCGTCTATCAAACAAGTATTTTTTGAAGTTAATTTAATAAAATTATTATCATTTAGTAATTTGATATTTGAAGGTAATATACTATTCAATTGATCAATTGAATAGTTACCTTCAATTTTAGTTTTATATATTTTATCAGATTTTTTTGTTTGGCTAAATATAACACCGTTTATATTTTTTAAAAAACATTGTGTATAAAAAATTGGTTTGTTTGATCCTGTTATTGTATATTCAATATCAGGACCTAGTTTCCATGAATCAGGCCATACCCTATTTATAGGGATTAAATATCCCATATAATCAAAACCTAAACAATTTGATAAATATTCATCAAAACTTAGACCGATTGAGGCTGTAATATTTAAAAAATCATCAATTAATTCAAGACTTATTTTAGGAAAATCATAACAATTCATTAAATTTTCAATTTCATTTATTGTGTATATTCCTATTGGAATTTCAATCTTCGGTATTTCACCATTTCTACCTAATCTAATTATACATTTTTGATCTATATTTATATATTTTTCTTCGGAAGTAGGACAATACATTAAAGTATTACCAACTAATGAAAAATCAAATTCTGTATTTTCAAATCCTAAATTTTTTTTAAATTTTTCATCTAATTTATAATAACAAGGAGATTCAATTTGAATTTTTTTATTATTATAAGATAAGAATACCGGTTCAATTAATTTATTTAAATATGAAATGCTATATATACCTTTTTTTATATATATTTCTCTATGTTCAATTTCTATTTTACAATCTGATTCAATATTAATCAAATTTAAACTTTTTAAATACATTGATTCGAGACCTATTTTGAATTTATTATTATCATTGAATTCTGGTTGTGGTAAATGAATATAACCATTTTTTTTTACTTTTATAAATACCATTTATAAAAGTTTATATATTTTTTTTTCTAATTTATTCAAAATCAATCAAATGCATTGATTTTCCTTTGTTTAATTTTTTCATTCCTTTATAAATAAGATTAAATTTTGTTTTCGAATTTTTATATAACGATATTTTTTCATCTGTCATTTCATAATTATCTAAATATCTATTTGGTAAAAATACTCTAATTTTATTATCTAATACAACAGTTATTGTTTTACCATGCTCTGTATCAAAATATTCGAAAGAAGTCACCTCATATTTTTTTCCTTGTTCTAATGTATCTAATTTTACAAAATCATATTGAGTGTTGCCGCATTTATTTAAAGATGCTTTAAAATTTTCCATTTCTATTATTTATTATAATAAAAATAAAAATTTTTAAACATCGAAACATTAAAACATACATTTAAGCATAACAACATAACTATGTAAATCAATTAATTATGTTCACGTTGTCGTTGTTGATTTTCACGTTCACGTTCACGTACACGTTCACGTTCATGTTCACGTTGTTCTATTATCTTTATTGTCACATTGCGGAAATAAAGCATATTCTTAAGTTTCTTAAGTTTCTTGATTTCATGTTCATATTCTTCACACTGTTTTTTACGTAGTTCGATTTGAGATAATACCAGGTTAAATATATTATATTCATTATAATCACTATCACTATCATATTTACCATTTTCACGTAGACATTGTTTATTTTCATGTTTACATTCGATGATCAAATTAGTAGGTAATGAAAAAACAACATAACTACGTTGAATAATTACGTATAACTGTATAAGTATAAGATGAATAATTACGTATAATAATATTTACGTATAATAATAATAATAATATATAATATATCAACGTTTGTGTAGCTAGACTGATTATTTTTTTTAACATCCGGTATTGAATATCTTATCATATATATATATATTATGAGGTTTTTATTTATCGAATTATTTAAATAGTGTTTAAATATCATTTATACATGTCCAAGTGTTGTAGCCTGGTCAGTTAATGCGTTTGTTTTAAATGTGTTCTTAGTAAGATCGTAATTAGTGGGGAATGTGTGGCGCCGCATATTCTCCTGCTAATTTAATCATGCTTTGAAGACGTTTACAGTAAATTGGATAGGTGTAGGCGCCCACCTATCTAGTTCTACTGAAAAACTGTAGTTGACGATCAACAACACTTGGATAATTTCTCCCTCCCACGATAGCTTTACAGATATCTGTAAAAGAGTTCCGGCCTCCTTTTTTCATAACGGGTATCTGTAAAGCTGGGAATGATTTTACCGATTTTTTGCATTTTTTTTCAGATTTTTTTTTTCAATTGAAAATATTTGTTATTATTATTAAATATTTTAAAGTCTGATAATTCATTTAATAATTGATATTATCAAGTCGGAACAGCACAGATATTATTTATATACTTATCTACACTACATACTAAAAGTTTACCCCTCACTTCATATTTTTGATTTAAGTATAACTCCGGTAATATTTATGTTAGAAAGTTCATTTTTGCTTTAAACATTTTTAATTTTAATTCTCTTTAAGTCCCCCTCATAGTCTGATAGTCTAAAATTATTTCCAAAGATTTTTGGAAAAATCAAATAAAAATTTTTGCAATATAAAATGAGCGATGAATTATTACAAACTATACATTGTCTTAAATGTAAAAAAAGAACAAAAAATTTAAATCCTATTAAAATGCAAACAGTTAATGGTCGATGGAGAATTTCAACAAAATGTTTGGATTGTAAAACAAATAAAAGTAAATTTACAACATCATCTGAAATTGAACAACCCGTCACCAATAAATCTATAAATCAAAATATTTCAAATAATACAGACAAATTTTTATTAGCTAAAGAACTTCATAAACCAGTCAGATTAAGATTTCCTAAAAGAAGGATTAACACTAAAGGTATTGATGATCTATGGGCTGCTGATTTAGTTATAATGAGAAATTATTCAAATGAAAATAAAGGTTATTGTTATATAATTACTGTTATAGATACTTTTTCAAAATTTGTATGGGCATTACCACTCAAAAATAAAGATGGTATTAGTGTTTCAAAAACATTTGAAAAAATAATAAAACAATCTAAATCACAAAAACATCAACCACCAAAATTACTACATGTTGATAAAGGCTTGGAGTTTGTAAATAAACATTTTAAACAAACTTTGGAAAAATATAATATTCATATGTATCATACTCAAAACGAAGAAAAATCTGCAATTATTGAGCGATTTAATAGAACATTAAACAAAAAAATGAGAATAAAATTTGAAATGCAAAAATCTAAAAAATGGTTTAACATTTTACAATCTTTAATAGATGAATATAATTTTGATGATATACATAGATCTATTGGTATGAAACCTTGTGAAGTAAATAAATCTAACGAAGACCTTGTTCTACGCAAATTATTTTTTACAAAAAACAAACCTAAATTAAAAATAAAATTTAGCGTGGGTGATAGAGTCAGAATAAAAGCTTATAAAAAAACATTTGCTAATAAATATAGTAAAAATTGGACAACAGAAATATTTATAGTTAATGAAATTTTAAACACAAGACCTATAACCTATAAAATTATAGATTTAAACAATAAAGAGGTTGAAGGGAGTTTTTATAACGAAGAGATGCAAAAAACAGATTTATGTGAGTTATTAACTTTAACCCGTAGAGGATCAATGTTAATAAATTACATAAATTCTAATAAATTTTCTATATTATTGTCTCCAGATATTATGTATTGTTATTTTTAATCGAAATTATTCTATTAATAAATTGAATCTAAAAAATAATAATATTTTTTATAATAAATAATGAATATATTAAATATTACTGAACCCTTAGTTAAAGAAATTGATAACAATAATAAAATGAATATATTAAATATTACTGAACCCTTAGTTAAAGAAATTGATAATAATAAAATGAATAACAAAAAAACATATCCTCCCAAAATTTGTGATAAATGTAACTTAACAGTTGATAGCAAAAATTGGGCTGCTCATTTGAAAACTATTCGTCATCAATCAAATGATATAGATCAAACAATTGTACCTTTTAGATATAATAAAACATACAAAGGATTACCAATTAATCAAGAAAAACAAAACAAATATAATTATTTGAAATTAATGAAAAATGATATAAAAAAATATATGAAAAAATTTTCAAAAAAAGATAATTTATATGTTGAATTTTGTGCTATTGAATATCATGATAATACTGAAATAATTAAATATAATTTACATAAAATTCCAATTTATGGAAATATTTTCATTATTGATCAAGAAGATGATAATACTAGAAATCCTTATATTTCTAAGCTATTACATTCACCAAGTTGGTTAGAACTTTGTAGAATAGCCAATGATATGATAATTACAACAGGTAATTATAGACATCGTTTTCTAGAAGATGTTAAGGTTGTTCAAGATTTAGGAAATATTAAAATGTGTAAATTTTTTATGGGATCTTAATATTAAAATAATATTAAATTAAATAAATCGACTATATGTTTCACATTGTTTTTAAATGACATGAGTTAAAGGAAGTGATATCTATAATACAACAGATGAGAGGTGGGATAGTAAGTAGGTCAACTCTTATCTGTTTTTAAAAAATGTATTTTTAATAGAATAATTTCTATTAAAAATTTGAATGTAAAAAAAAAATAATATCCTCTATAATAAAGAATGGAAAGTTTAAATAAAATTGATTCCTTAGTTAAAGGAAATGTTAATATTAATAAAATGGATAACAAAAAAACATATCCTAACAAAACTTGTGATAAATGTAACTTAACAGTTACTTACAAAAATTGGTCTAGACATTTGAAATCTATTCGTCATCAAACAAATGATGTAGATCAAACAATTAAACCTAAGTTTAATAAAACATACAAAGGTAGAACAACAAAACAAATAAGACAAAAAAAAGAGAAAATACCAAAAACAAATAACAAACAAATAAGAACAAAAAAAGAGATAATACCCAAACCACATAGAGTTTTCAATTTTAGTGCAAAAATGTTTGAAAAGAACAACATGATTCGCCCTATTTTAAAAAATGAAGAAACAGCATTTCAAAGTAGATTAAAAACTTATGTTATTAAAAATAATAATATGGGTATTAAAGATGTTCAAGTGTTTTTAAATCGTTTAGATAATTCAGTAATAGGACAACTTAAACATGCATTAAAGAAGAAAAATTTAAAAGTTAATATTATATTTCTTGCTATATATAAGAGAGGTACTAATGAAGAAAATATGGAATATAAAGAATATAATTTTAAAACAACAAATAAAATTTTAACTACAAATTCTGACTTAAATGATTATTATACAAATGAAAAAATTAAAATTTTAAATGAAATTGAAGTGTTTGAAATGAAAGATTCTCAATGGAGACTTCATCAAATTTTAAGTTTGGGAATAAATATAAATAAATATGTTCCTTTTAAGGGTTCTTCATATATTCCATTACCTAAACATATTGGAGATAAAAAAGCTATTATCAATGTTAAAAATAAAGATGATAAATGTTTTCTTTGGGCAATACTCTCTGCTTTACATCCTGCTAAAAAAGATGCGCAAAGAGTAACTAAATATATTCCTTTTGAAAATGAATTTGATAATGCATTAAAAGGTATTGAATTTCCAGTAAAAACCACAGACGTTCCAAAATTTGTTAAAAGAACAAAAGATATTTCTATTAAGATTTATTGTTTAGATAAAAAAGTAATTGTACCTTTAGAAGTAACTATTATAGAAAAAACCAATCATATAGATTTGATGTATTTAAGAAAGGATAATAAGAATAAAGGTCATTATTGTTGGATTAAGGATTTATGGAAACTTTGTGGAAGTCAAATGACAAAAGATGGTCATAAAAGACTTATATGTAAAATGTGTTTAAATAGTTTTGATACAAAAAATAAGTTAAATGACCATCAAATTTATTGTGCTAATAATAAAGCTGCTAAAATAGTTCTACCAGAAGCCTATAATAAAACTTTAGAATTTCAAAATTATAATCATTCATTAAGAGTCCCTTTTGTGATTTATGCTGACTTTGAATGTACACTTAAACCAATATATACTTGTCAACCAAATGATACAGAATCTTTTACAAAATGCTATCAGAAACATATACCTAATAATTTTTGTTATTATATTAAATATAGTAATGATGATTATAAACCTCCTGTAGAATATTCTGGTCCAAACGTTGCTCAAAAATTTTATGAATGTATGAAAAATGAAGAAATACTTATTTCTAAAATGTATGATAAAATAGTTCCTATGAAAACTTTGAATGCAGAACAATTAAATAATTATTATAATAAATCTGATAAATGTCATATTTGTGAAAGATATTTATCAGATTTACCTCCAATGCTAGAGAAAAAATTTAAAATAATTAAAGATGTTATTGAATATTACAAAAAATTTAAAATAGTTAAAGACGGTGATGATGCTAAAAAATTAAAATTATATAAAAAAAATTTTAAAATAATTAAAGATGTAATTAAATATTACAAAAATTTTAAAATAGTTGAAGACGATGATGCTAAAAAATTAAAATTGTATGAAGATAAACTTAAAAACGAAATAGAAAATAAAAATAAAAATATGCGAAAAGTTCGGGATCATGACCACTTAACTGGAGAATATAGAGGAGCAGCACATTCTATCTGTAATCTTAATTATCAAAATCCACGTTTTATTCCAATTGTTTTTCATAATCTTTCAGGTTATGATGCCCATCTATTTATAAAAGAATTTGGGAATGATAATGAAAAAATAAAATTACTTGCAAATAATGAGGAAAAATATATTTCTTTTTCAAAAATGATGCCACGTAAAGTAACTAGGAAAGGCGAAGAAATAAAAATTTATACAGAATTAAGATTTATTGATTCATTCAAATTTTTACCTAGTTCTTTAGACAAGTTAACAAATAATTTAAGAAATGATTCAAAATTAAATTTAAAAAATAAATTTAAAGAACTTAGTAAATATTTTCCTGAAGAACATTTAGATTTAGTTACTAGAAAGTTAGCTTATCCCTATGAGTATATGGATTGTGAAGAAAAATTTAATGAAACATGTTTACCTCCTATTGAAAAATTTTATAGTTCTCTTACTAATAAAAATATAACTAAAGAGGAATATGAAAACTCACAGAAAATTTGGAAAGTGTTTAATATACAAAATATGCGTGAATTCACTAGTTTATATAATAAGATCGATGTTTTATTATCAACAGATATAATAGAAAATTTTAGAGATATTTCTTTAAAAAAATATAAATTAGATCCTATGTGGTATTACACAACACCAGGATTTGCATGGGATTGTATGTTAAGAATGACAAAAGTAAAATTAGATTTATTAACAGATATAGATCAAATATTGATGTTCGAATCTGGAATTCGAGGTGGTTTATCTCAATGTAGTCAAAGATATTCAAAAGCAAACAATAAATACATGGGAGATAAATTTAAAAAAAAGGAGGAGTCAATATTTTTACAATATTTGGATGCAAATAATCTTTATGGGTGGGCAATGAGTAAATATTTACCTACTGGAGATTTCAAATGGGTTGATAATGTGAAGAATTTTGATGTAATGAATATTTCTGATAAATCATGTAAAGGTTATATTTTAGAAGTAGATTTATCTTACCCTAAAGAACTTCATGATATACATTCAGATTTTCCTTTAGCACCAGAAAAACATTTTGATAACGAACAACTCCCAAAATTATTAACAACTTTGTATGATAAGAAAAAATATATAATACATTATGAAACACTAAAATTATATATTAATTTAGGATTAAAGATAGAGAAAATTCATAGAGTGTTAGAATTTAGTCAATCTCCTTGGTTAAAAGTGTATATTGATTTTAATACTAATCTCAGATCAGAAGCTAAGAATGAGTTTGAAAAAGACTATTTCAAACTAATGAATAATAGTGTTTATGGACGTACTATGATGAATGTTCGAAATCATGTTGATATAAGATTATGTTCTAATGCACTCAGCTTAGACAAATTAATTGCAAAACCAAATTTTGATAGAAGGACAATTTTCACAGAAAATTTAGCTGCAGTACATATGAAAAGAACACAAATATCTTTCAAACAACCAATATATCTAGGAATGTGTATTTTAGATTTATCTAAAATGTTAATGTATGATTTTTATTATAATACTATAAAGAAAAAATATGGAAATAGAGTTAGATTGTTATATACAGATACAGATTCACTAATATTAGAAATAAAAACTAATGATTTTTATCAAGATATGAAAATTATGTTAGATCATTTTGACACTTCAGATTATTCAAAAGATAATATTTATGGTTTACCTTTAGTTAACAAAAAAGTCTTAGGAAAGTTTAAAGATGAGTTAAATGGAAAAATTATGACTGAATTTATAGGTTTAAGATCCAAATTATATTCACATCGAATCTTAGATACTGAAAAAGAAATTAAAAAAGCTAAAGGTGTTAAAAAAAATGTTGTGGAAAATAAAATATGTTTTAATGATTTTGAAAATTGTTTACTAACAAAAGAATCAAAATATGTTAAACAAAATTTATTTAGAACTAAGAAACATGATATTTTTACTGTAGAACAAAACAAAAAAGCTCTAAGTGTTTATGATGATAAAAGATTTATTCTGGACAATGGTATTGATACATTAGCTTGGGGACATTATAAAACAAACATAGATAGAAATGATTTTGTAAACCATCTGAATACACTAATTAGAAATCAAAATCAAAAAGATTAGAAAAATATTTTTAATAGAATTGTTCTATTAAAAAATGTTTATAATAATAATGTGTGCCTGCATTGGGCATGCGTTTAAATATATGTTTTTAAAAAAAATTTTAATTATTAATAATATAAGTTTTGTAAAAAAAAAAAATATTTTAATAATTATTGCATTTCAATTTTCAATTATTAATATCATAAGTTCTATGAAAAATATTTTAATAATTATTGCATTTCAATTTTCAATTATTAATATCATAAGTTCTATGAAAAATATTTTAATAATTATTGCATTTCAATTGTCTGATCTTTTTGCACATTGTTTTCTTTGTGATCTTTTACTGATAAAAATAAAAGTGCGCCAGGAATGGTACATCTATACTACTCACGTATTTACAATATATTTGGGTGAATACAAAAAATAGAAAAACAATTTGGGAAAAAATTTGGTAAAAAATGGTTATAATTCCGCTAAATATCGTTTAAAGTCATTTGTATTGAACTAATCATACTTTTTATATTTTTATCGTTAAGTTCACATAATTTTACATCTAAAACACGTCTTTACTATACATTTGGGTGAATACAAAAAATAGAAAAAAAATTTGGTAAAAAATGGTGATAATTCCGCTAAATATCGTCTAAAGTCATTTTTATTGAACTAATCTTACTTTTTATATTTTTAACGTTAAGTTCACATTTTTTGACAACTAAAACACGTCTGTACAATACATTTGGGTGAATATAAAAGGTCAAAATAAATTTTGGAAAAAAAGGTGATGAATCCGCCAAATATCGTCTAATGTCATTTCTATTAAACTAACCTTACATTTTATATTTTTAACGTTAAGTTCAAATTTTTTGACCTCTAAAACACGTCTGTACAATACATTTGTTTGAATACAAAAAATAGAAAAAAAATTTGGGAAAAAATTTGGTAAAAAATGGTGATAATTCGGCTAAATATCGTCTAACGTCATTTTTATTGAACTAATCATACTTTTTATATTTTTATCGTTAAGTTCACATTATTTTACATCTAAAACATGTCTTTACACAACATTTGGGTGAATATATAAGGTCGTAAAAAAATTTTGAAAAACAGATGATGAATCCACTAAATATCGACTTAAGTCATTTCTATTAAACTAATCATACTTTATATATTTTTAACGTTAAGTTCACATTATTTTACATCTAAAACACGTCTTTACAATACATTTGGGTGAATACAAAAAATAGAAAAAAAATTTGGTAAAAAATGGTGATAATTCCGCTAAATATCGTCTAAAGTCATTTTTATTGAACTAATCATACTTTTTATATTTTTAATTTTAAGTTCACATTATTTTACATCTATAACACGTATTGACAATACATTTGGGTGAATACAAAAAATAGAAAAAAAATTTGGGGAAAAATTTGGTAAAAAATGGTGATAATTCCGCTAAATATCGTTTAAAGTCATTTGTATTGAACTAATCAAACTTTTTATATTTTTATCGTTAAGTTCACATTATTTTACATCTAAAACAAAGTCTTTACAATACATTTGGGTGAATATAAAAGTTCGTAAAAAATTTTTAAAAAACAGGTGATGAATCCGCTAAATATCATCTTAAGTCATTTCTATTAAACTAATCATACTTTTTAAATTTTTAACGTTAAGTTCACATTATTTTACATCTAAAACACGTATTTACAATACATTTGGGTGAACTCAAGAAATAGAAAAAAATTTGGGAACAAATTTGGTAAAAAATGTTGATAATTCCGCTAAATATCGTCTTAAGTCATTTGTATTGAACTAATCATACTTTTCATATTTTTATCGTTAAGTTCACATTATTTTACATCTAAAACACGTCTTTACACAACATTTGGGTGAATAGATAAGGTCGTAAAAAAATTTTGAAAAAAAGGTGATGAATCCGCTAAATATCATCTTAAGTCATTTCTATTAAATTAATCATACTTTTTATATTTTTAACGTTAAGTTCACATTATTTTACATCTAAAACACGTCTTTACAATACATTTAAGTAAAAAATGGTTATTAATCTGCTAATTATCGTTCAAAGTCATTTATATTGAACTAATCATAGTTTTTATATTTTTATCGCTAATTTCACATAATTTTACATCTAAAACACGTCTTTACAATACATTTGCGTGAATACAAAAAATAGAAAAAAAATTTGGTAAAAAATGGTGATAATTCGGCTAAATATCGTCTAACGTCATTTTTATTGAAAAAATCATACTTTTTATATTTTTATCGTTAAGTTCACTTTATTTTACATCTTAAACATGTCTTTACACAACATTTGGGTGAATAGATAAGGTCGTAAAAAAATTTTGAAAAAAAGGTGATGAATCCGCTAAATATCATCTTAAGTCATTTCTATTAAATTAATCATACTTTTTATATTTTTAACGTTAAGTTCACATTATTTTACATCTAAAACACGTCTTTACAATACATTTGGGTGAATATAAAAAATAGAAAAAAAATTTGGGAAAAATTTGGTAAAAAATGGTGATAATTCCGCTAAATATCATTTAAAGTAATTTGTATTAAACTAATCATACTTTTTATATTTTTAACGTTAAGTTCACATTATTTTACATCTAAAACACGTATTTACAATATATTTGGGTGAATACAAAAAATAGAAAAAAAATTTGGGAAAAAATTTGTTAAAAAATGGTTATTAATCTGCTAATTATCGTTCAAAGTCATTTATATTGAACTAATCATAGTTTTTATATTTTTATCGCTAATTTCACATAATTTTACATCTAAAACACGTCTTTACAATACATTTGGGTGAATATAAAAGGTCGTAAAAAAATTTTGAAAACAGGTGATGAATCCGCTAAATATCGTCTTAAGTCATTTCTATTAAACTAATCATACTTTTTATATTTTTAACGTTAAGTTCACATTATTTTACATCTAAAACACGTATTTACAATACATTTGGGTGAATACAAAAAATAGAAAAAAAATTTGGGAAAAAATTTGGTAAAAATGGTGATAATTCCTCTAAATATCGTTTAAAGTCAGTTGTATTGAACTAATCATACTTTTTATATTTTTATCGTTAAGTTCACATAATTTTACATCTAAAACACGTCTTTACAATACTTTTTGATGAATATAAAAGGTCGTAAAAAAATTTTGAAAACAGGTGATGAATCCGCTAAATATCGTCTTAAGTCATTTCTATTAAACTAATCATACTTTTTATATTTTTAACGTTAAGTTCAAATTATTTTACATCTAAAGCACGTATTTACAATACATATGGGTGAATACAAAAAATAGAAAAAAAATTTGGGAAAAATTTGGTAAAAAATGGTGATAATTCCGCTAAATATCGTTTAAAGTCATTTCTATTAAACTAATAATTCTTTTTATATTTTTAACGTTAAGTTCACATTATTTTACATCTAAAACACGTATTTACAATACATTTGGGTTGATTACAAAAAATAGAAAAAAAATTTGGTAAAAAATGGTGATAATTCCGCTAAATATCGTTTAAAGTAATTTGTATTGAACTAATCATACTTTTTATATTTTTATCGTTAAGTTCACATTATTTTACATCTAAAACACGTATTTACAATACATTTGCGTGAATACAAAAAATAGAAAAAAAATTTGGTAAAAAATGGTGATAATTCCGCTAAATATCGTTTAAAGTCATTTGTATTGAACTAATCATACTTTTTATATTTTTATCGTTAAGTTCACATAATTCTAAATCTAAAACACGTCTTTACAATACATTTGGGTGAATATAAAAGGTCGTAAAAAATTTTTGAAAAAAAGGCGATGAATCCGCTAAATATCGTCTTTAGTCATTTCTATTAAACTAATCATACTTTTTATATTTTTAACGTTAAGTTCACATTATTTTACATCAAAAACACGTCTTTACAATACATTTGGATGAATACAAAAGGTCGTAAAAATATTTTGAAAAACAGGTGATGAATCCGCTAAATATCGTCTTAAGTCATTTCTATTAAACTAATCATACTTTTTATATTTTTAACGTTAATTTCACATTATTTTACATCTAAAACACGTATTTACAATACATTTGGGTGAATACAAAAAATAGAAAAAAAATTTTGGAAAAAGTTGGTAAAAAATTGTGATAATTCCGCTAAATATCGTTTAAATTAATTTGTATTGAACTAATCATACTTTTTATATTTTTATCGTTAAGTTCTCATTATTTTACATCTAAAACATATCTTTACAATACATTTAGGTAAATATAAAAGGTCGTAAAAAAATTTGAAATACAGGTGATGAATCCGCTAAATATCGTTTTAAGTCATTTCTATTGAACTAATCATACTTTTTATATTTTTATCGTTAAGTTCACATAATTTTACATCTAAAACACGTATTTACAATACATTTGGGTGACTACAAAAAATAGAAAAAAAATTTGGGAAAAAATTTGGTAAAAAATGGTGATAATTCCGCTAAATATCGTTAAAGTCATTTGTATTGAACTAATCATACTTTTTATATTTTTATCGTTAAGTTCACATAATTTTACATCTAAAACACGTCTTTACAATACTTTTTGATGAATATAAAAGGTCGTAAAAAAATTTTGAAAACAGGTGATGAATCCGCTAAATATCGTCTTAAGTCATTTCTATTAAACTAATCATACTTTTTATATTTTTAACGTTACGTTCAAATTATTTTACATCTAAAGCACGTATTTACAATACATTTGGGTGAATATAAAAAATAGAAAAAAAATTTGGGAAAAAATTGGTAAAAAATGGTGATAATTCCGCTAAATATCGTTTAAAGTAATTTGTATTGAACTAATCATACTTTTTATATTTTTATCGTTAAGTTCACATTATTATACATCTAAAACACGTATTTACAATACATTTGCGTGAATACAAAAAATAGAAAAAAAATTTGGTAAAAAATGGTGATAATTCCGCTAAATATCGTTTAAAGTCATTTGTATTGAAAAAATCATACTTTTTATATTTTTATCGTTAAGTTCACTTTATTTTACATCTTAAACATGTCTTTACACAACATTTGGGTGAATAGATAAGGTCGTAAAAAAATTTTGAAAAAAAGGTGATGAATCCGCTAAATATCATCTTAAGTCATTTCTATTAAATTAATCATACTTTTTATATTTTTAACGTTAAGTTCACATTATTTTACATCTAAAACACGTCTTTACAATACATTTGGGTGAATATAAAAAATAGAAAAAAAATTTGGGAAAAATTTGGTAAAAAATGGTGATAATTCCGCTAAATATCGTTTAAAGTAATTTGTATTAAACTAATCATACTTTTTATATTTTTAACGTTAAGTTCACATTATTTTACATCTAAAACACGTATTTACAATATATTTGGGTGAATACAAAAAATAGAAAAAAAATTTGGGAAAAAATTTGTTAAAAAATGGTTATTAATCTGCTAATTATCGTTCAAAGTCATTTATATTGAACTAATCATAGTTTTTATATTTTTATCGCTAATTTCACATAATTTTACATCTAAAACACGTCTTTACAATACATTTGGGTGAATATAAAAGGTCGTAAAAAAATTTTGAAAACAGGTGATGAATCCGCTAAATATCGTCTTAAGTCATTTCTATTAAACTAATCATACTTTTTATATTTTTAACGTTAAGTTCACATTATTTTACATCTAAAACACGTATTTACAATACATTTGGGTGAATACAAAAAATAGAAAAAAAATTTGGGAAAAAATTTGGTAAAAATGGTGATAATTCCTCTAAATATCGTTTAAAGTCAGTTGTATTGAACTAATCATACTTTTTATATTTTTATCGTTAAGTTCACATAATTTTACATCTAAAACACGTCTTTACAATACTTTTTGATGAATATAAAAGGTCGTAAAAAAATTTTGAAAACAGGTGATGAATCCGCTAAATATCGTCTTAAGTCATTTCTATTAAACTAATCATACTTTTTATATTTTTAACGTTAAGTTCAAATTATTTTACATCTAAAGCACGTATTTACAATACATATGGGTGAATACAAAAAATAGAAAAAAAATTTGGGAAAAATTTGGTAAAAAATGGTGATAATTCCGCTAAATATCGTTTAAAGTCATTTCTATTAAACTAATAATTCTTTTTATATTTTTAACGTTAAGTTCACATTATTTTACATCTAAAACACGTATTTACAATACATTTGGGTTGATTACAAAACATAGAAAAAAAATTTGGTAAAAAATGGTGATAATTCCGCTAAATATCGTTTAAAGTAATTTGTATTGAACTAATCATACTTTTTATATTTTTATCGTTAAGTTCACATTATTTTACATCTAAAACACGTATTTACAATACATTTGCGTGAATACAAAAAATAGAAAAAAAATTTGGTAAAAAATGGTGATAATTCCGCTAAATATCGTTTAAAGTCATTTGTATTGAACTAATCATACTTTTTATATTTTTATCGTTAAGTTCACATAATTCTAAATCTAAAACACGTCTTTACAATACATTTGGGTGAATATAAAAGGTCGTAAAAAATTTTTGAAAAAAAGGCGATGAATCCGCTAAATATCGTCTTTAGTCATTTCTATTAAACTAATCATACTTTTTATATTTTTAACGTTAAGTTCACATTATTTTACATCAAAAACACGTCTTTACAATACATTTGGATGAATACAAAAGGTCGTAAAAATATTTTGAAAAACAGGTGATGAATCCGCTAAATATCGTCTTAAGTCATTTCTATTAAACTAATCATACTTTTTATATTTTTAACGTTAATTTCACATTATTTTACATCTAAAACACGTATTTACAATACATTTGGGTGAATACAAAAAATAGAAAAAAAATTTTGGAAAAAGTTGGTAAAAAATGGTGATAATTCCGCTAAATATCGTTTAAAGTAATTTGTATTGAACTAATCATACTTTTTATATTTTTATCGTTAAGTTCACATTATTATACATCTAAAACACGTATTTACAATACATTTGCGTGAATACAAAAAATAGAAAAAAAATTTGGTAAAAAATGGTGATAATTCCGCTAAATATCGTTTAAAGTCATTTGTATTGAAAAAATCATACTTTTTATATTTTTATCGTTAAGTTCACTTTATTTTACATCTTAAACATGTCTTTACACAACATTTGGGTGAATAGATAAGGTCGTAAAAAAATTTTGAAAAAAAGGTGATGAATCCGCTAAATATCATCTTAAGTCATTTCTATTAAATTAATCATACTTTTTATATTTTTAACGTTAAGTTCACATTATTTTACATCTAAAACACGTCTTTACAATACATTTGGGTGAATATAAAAAATAGAAAAAAAATTTGGGAAAAATTTGGTAAAAAATGGTGATAATTCCGCTAAATATCGTTTAAAGTAATTTGTATTAAACTAATCATACTTTTTATATTTTTAACGTTAAGTTCACATTATTTTACATCTAAAACACGTATTTACAATATATTTGGGTGAATACAAAAAATAGAAAAAAAATTTGGGAAAAAATTTGTTAAAAAATGGTTATTAATCTGCTAATTATCGTTCAAAGTCATTTATATTGAACTAATCATAGTTTTTATATTTTTATCGCTAATTTCACATAATTTTACATCTAAAACACGTCTTTACAATACATTTGGGTGAATATAAAAGGTCGTAAAAAAATTTTGAAAACAGGTGATGAATCCGCTAAATATCGTCTTAAGTCATTTCTATTAAACTAATCATACTTTTTATATTTTTAACGTTAAGTTCACATTATTTTACATCTAAAACACGTATTTACAATACATTTGGGTGAATACAAAAAATAGAAAAAAAATTTGGGAAAAAATTTGGTAAAAATGGTGATAATTCCTCTAAATATCGTTTAAAGTCAGTTGTATTGAACTAATCATACTTTTTATATTTTTATCGTTAAGTTCACATAATTTTACATCTAAAACACGTCTTTACAATACTTTTTGATGAATATAAAAGGTCGTAAAAAAATTTTGAAAACAGGTGATGAATCCGCTAAATATCGTCTTAAGTCATTTCTATTAAACTAATCATACTTTTTATATTTTTAACGTTAAGTTCAAATTATTTTACATCTAAAGCACGTATTTACAATACATATGGGTGAATACAAAAAATAGAAAAAAAATTTGGGAAAAATTTGGTAAAAAATGGTGATAATTCCGCTAAATATCGTTTAAAGTCATTTCTATTAAACTAATAATTCTTTTTATATTTTTAACGTTAAGTTCACATTATTTTACATCTAAAACACGTATTTACAATACATTTGGGTTGATTACAAAAAATAGAAAAAAAATTTGGTAAAAAATGGTGATAATTCCGCTAAATATCGTTTAAAGTAATTTGTATTGAACTAATCATACTTTTTATATTTTTATCGTTAAGTTCACATTATTTTACATCTAAAACACGTATTTACAATACATTTGCGTGAATACAAAAAATAGAAAAAAAATTTGGTAAAAAATGGTGATAATTCCGCTAAATATCGTTTAAAGTCATTTGTATTGAACTAATCATACTTTTTATATTTTTATCGTTAAGTTCACATAATTCTAAATCTAAAACACGTCTTTACAATACATTTGGGTGAATATAAAAGGTCGTAAAAAATTTTTGAAAAAAAGGCGATGAATCCGCTAAATATCGTCTTTAGTCATTTCTATTAAACTAATCATACTTTTTATATTTTTAACGTTAAGTTCACATTATTTTACATCAAAAACACGTCTTTACAATACATTTGGATGAATACAAAAGGTCGTAAAAATATTTTGAAAAACAGGTGATGAATCCGCTAAATATCGTCTTAAGTCATTTCTATTAAACTAATCATACTTTTTATATTTTTAACGTTAATTTCACATTATTTTACATCTAAAACACGTATTTACAATACATTTGGGTGAATACAAAAAATAGAAAAAAAATTTTGGAAAAAGTTGGTAAAAAATTGTGATAATTCCGCTAAATATCGTTTAAATTAATTTGTATTGAACTAATCATACTTTTTATATTTTTATCGTTAAGTTCACATAATTCTAAATCTAAAACACGTCTTTACAATACATTTGGGTGAATATAAAAGGTCGTAAAAAATTTTTGAAAAAAAGGCGATGAATCCGCTAAATATCGTCTTTAGTCATTTCTATTAAACTAATCATACTTTTTATATTTTTAACGTTAAGTTCACATTATTTTACATCAAAAACACGTCTTTACAATACATTTGGATGAATACAAAAGGTCGTAAAAATATTTTGAAAAACAGGTGATGAATCCGCTAAATATCGTCTTAAGTCATTTCTATTAAACTAATCATACTTTTTATATTTTTAACGTTAATTTCACATTATTTTACATCTAAAACACGTATTTACAATACATTTGGGTGAATACAAAAAATAGAAAAAAAATTTTGGAAAAAGTTGGTAAAAAATTGTGATAATTCCGCTAAATATCGTTTAAATTAATTTGTATTGAACTAATCATACTTTTTATATTTTTATCGTTAAGTTCTCATTATTTTACATCTAAAACATATCTTTACAATACATTTAGGTAAATATAAAAGGTCGTAAAAAAATTTGAAATACAGGTGATGAATCCGCTAAATATCGTTTTAAGTCATTTCTATTGAACTAATCATACTTTTTATATTTTTATCGTTAAGTTCACATAATTTTACATCTAAAACACGTATTTACAATACATTTGGGTGACTACAAAAAATAGAAAAAAAATTTGGGAAAAAATTTGGTAAAAAATGGTGATAATTCCGCTAAATATCGTTAAAGTCATTTGTATTGAACTAATCATACTTTTTATATTTTTATCGTTAAGTTCACATAATTTTACATCTAAAACACGTCTTTACAATACTTTTTGATGAATATAAAAGGTCGTAAAAAAATTTTGAAAACAGGTGATGAATCCGCTAAATATCGTCTTAAGTCATTTCTATTAAACTAATCATACTTTTTATATTTTTAACGTTACGTTCAAATTATTTTACATCTAAAGCACGTATTTACAATACATTTGGGTGAATATAAAAAATAGAAAAAAAATTTGGGAAAAAATTGGTAAAAAATGGTGATAATTCCGCTAAATATCGTTTAAAGTAATTTGTATTGAACTAATCATACTTTTTATATTTTTATCGTTAAGTTCACATTATTATACATCTAAAACACGTATTTACAATACATTTGCGTGAATACAAAAAATAGAAAAAAAATTTGGTAAAAAATGGTGATAATTCCGCTAAATATCGTTTAAAGTCATTTGTATTGAAAAAATCATACTTTTTATATTTTTATCGTTAAGTTCACTTTATTTTACATCTTAAACATGTCTTTACACAACATTTGGGTGAATAGATAAGGTCGTAAAAAAATTTTGAAAAAAAGGTGATGAATCCGCTAAATATCATCTTAAGTCATTTCTATTAAATTAATCATACTTTTTATATTTTTAACGTTAAGTTCACATTATTTTACATCTAAAACACGTCTTTACAATACATTTTTGTGAATATAAAAAATAGAAAAAAAATTTGGGAAAAATTTGGTAAAAAATGGTGATAATTCCGCTAAATATCGTTTAAAGTAATTTGTATTAAACTAATCATACTTTTTATATTTTTAACGTTAAGTTCACATTATTTTACATCTAAAACACGTATTTACAATATATTTGGGTGAATACAAAAAATAGAAAAAAAATTTGGGAAAAAATTTGTTAAAAAATGGTTATTAATCTGCTAATTATCGTTCAAAGTCATTTATATTGAACTAATCATAGTTTTTATATTTTTATCGCTAATTTCACATAATTTTACATCTAAAACACGTCTTTACAATACATTTGGGTGAATATAAAAGGTCGTAAAAAAATTTTGAAAACAGGTGATGAATCCGCTAAATATCGTCTTAAGTCATTTCTATTAAACTAATCATACTTTTTATATTTTTAACGTTAAGATCACATTATTTTACATCTAAAACACGTATTTACAATACATTTGGGTGAATACAAAAAATAGAAAAAAAATTTGGGAAAAAATTTGGTAAAAATGGTGATAATTCCTCTAAATATCGTTTAAAGTCAGTTGTATTGAACTAATCATACTTTTTATATTTTTATCGTTAAGTTCACATAATTTTACATCTAAAACACGTCTTTACAATACTTTTTGATGAATATAAAAGGTCGTAAAAAAATTTTGAAAACAGGTGATGAATCCGCAAAATATCGTCTTAAGTCATTTCTATTAAACTAATCATACTTTTTATATTTTTAACGTTAAGTTCAAATTATTTTACATCTAAAGCACGTATTTACAATACATATGGGTGAATACAAAAAATAGAAAAAAAATTTGGGAAAAATTTGGTAAAAAATGGTGATAATTCCGCTAAATATCGTTTAAAGTCATTTCTATTAAACTAATAATTCTTTTTATATTTTTAACGTTAAGTTCACATTATTTTACATCTAAAACACGTATTTACAATACATTTGGGTTGATTACAAAAAATAGAAAAAAAATTTGGTAAAAAATGGTGATAATTCCGCTAAATATCGTTTAAAGTAATTTGTATTGAACTAATCATACTTTTTATATTTTTATCGTTAAGTTCACATTATTTTACATCTAAAACACGTATTTACAATACATTTGCGTGAATACAAAAAATAGAAAAAAAATTTGGTAAAAAATGGTGATAATTCCGCTAAATATCGTTTAAAGTCATTTGTATTGAACTAATCATACTTTTTATATTTTTATCGTTAAGTTCACATAATTCTAAATCTAAAACACGTCTTTACAATACATTTGGGTGAATATAAAAGGTCGTAAAAAATTTTTGAAAAAAAGGCGATGAATCCGCTAAATATCGTCTTTAGTCATTTCTATTAAACTAATCATACTTTTTATATTTTTAACGTTAAGTTCACATTATTTTACATCAAAAACACGTCTTTACAATACATTTGGGTGACTACAAAAAATAGAAAAAAAATTTGGGAAAAAATTTGGTAAGAAATGGTGATAATTCCGCTAAATATCGTTAAAGTCATTTGTATTGAACTAATCATACTTTTTATATTTTTATCGTTAAGTTCACATAATTTTACATCTAAAACACGTCTTTACAATACTTTTTGATGAATATAAAAGGTCGTAAAAAAATTTTGAAAACAGGTGATGAATCCGCTAAATATCGTCTTAAGTCATTTCTATTAAACTAATCATACTTTTTATATTTTTAACGTTACGTTCAAATTATTTTACATCTAAAGCACGTATTTACAATACATTTGGGTGAATATAAAAAATAGAAAAAAAATTTGGGAAAAAATTGGTAAAAAATGGTGATAATTCCGCTAAATATCGTTTAAAGTAATTTGTATTGAACTAATCATACTTTTTATATTTTTATCGTTAAGTTCACATTATTATACATCTAAAACACGTATTTACAATACATTTGCGTGAATACAAAAAATAGAAAAAAAATTTGGTAATAAATGGTGAAAATTCCGCTAAATATCGTTTAAAGTCATCTGTATTGAACTAATCATACTTTTTATATTTTTATCTTTAAGTTCACATTATTTTACATCTAAAACACGTCTTTACAATACATTTGGGTGAATATAAAAAATAGAAAAAAAAATTTGGGAAAAATTTGGAAAAAAATGGTGATAATTCCGCTAAATATCGTTTAAAGTAATTTGTATTGAACTAATCATACTTATTATATTTTTAACGTTAAGTTTACATTATTTTACATCTAATACACGTCTTTACAATACATTTGGGTGAATATAAAAGGTCGTAAAAAAATTTTGAAAAAAACGTGAATAATCCGCTAAATATCGTCTTAAGTCATTTCTATTAAACTAATCATACTTTTTATATTGTTAACGTTAAGTTCACATTATTTTACATCTAAAACACGTATTTACAATACATTTGGGTGAATACAAAAAATAGAAAAAAAATTTTGGAAAAAGTTGGTAAAAAATGGTGATAATTCCGCTAAATATCGTTTAAATTAATTTGTTTTGAACTAATCATACTTTTTATATTTTTATCGTTAAGTTCTCATTATTTTACATCTAAAACACGTCTTTACAATACATTTGGGTGAATATAAAAAATAGAAAAAAAATTTGGGAAAAATTTGGTAAAAAATTGTTATAATTCCGCTAAATATCGTTTAAAGTAATTTGTATTAAACTAATCATACTTTTTATATTTTTAACGTTAAGTTCACATTATTTTACATCTAAAACACGTATTTACAATATATTTGGGTGAATACAAAAAATAGAAAAAAAATTTGGGAAAAATTTTGGTAAAAAATGGTTATTAATCTGCTAATTATCGTTCTAAGTCATTTATATTGAACTAATCATAGTTTTTATATTTTTATCGCTAATTTCACATAATTTTACATCTAAAACACGTCTTTACAATACATTTGGGTGAATATAAAAGGTCGTAAAAAAATTTTGAAAACAGGTGATGAATCCGCTAAATATCGTCTTAAGTCATTTCTATTAAACTAATCATACTTTTTATATTTTTAACGTTAATTTCACATTATTTTACATCTAAAAAACGTCTTTACAATACATTTGGGTGAATATAAAAAATAGAAAAAAAATTTGGGAAAAAATTGGTAAAAAATGGTGATAATTCCGCTAAATATCGTTTAAAGTAATTTGTATTGAACTAATCATACTTTTTATATTTTTAACGTTAAGTTTACATTATTTTACATCTAATACACGTCTTTACAATACATTTGGGTGAATATAAAAGGTCGTAAAAAAATTTTGAAAAAAACGTGAATAATCCGCTAAATATCGTCTTAAGTCATTTCTATTAAACTAATCATACTTTTTATATTGTTAACGTTAAGTTCACATTATTTTACATCTAAAACACGTATTTACAATACATTTGGGTGAATACAAAAAATAGAAAAAAAATTTTGGAAAAAGTTGGTAAAAAATGGTGATAATTCCGCTAAATATCGTTTAAATTAATTTGTATTGAACTAATCATACTTTTTATATTTTTATCGTTAAGTTCTCATTATTTTACATCTAAAACATGTCTTTACAATACATTTAGGTGAATATAAAAGGTCGTAAAAAAATTTGAAATACAGGTGATGAATCCGCTAAATATCGTCTTAAGTCATTTCTATTGAACTAATCATACTTTTTATATTTTTATCGTTAAGTTCACATAATTTTACATCTAAAACACGTATTTACAATACATTCGGGTGACTACAAAAAATAGAAAAAAAATTTGGGAAAAAATTTGGAAAAAAATGGTGATAATTCCGCTAAATATCGTTTAAAGTAATTTGTATTGAACTAATCATACTTTTTATATTTTTATCGTTAAGTCCACATAATTTTACATCTAAAACACGTCTTTACAATACATTTGGGTGAATATAAAAGGTCGTAAAAAAATTTTGAAATACAGGTGATGAATCCGCTAAATATCGTCTTAAGTCATTTCTATTAAACTAATCATACTTTTTATATTTTTAACGTTAAGTTAACATTATTTTACATCTAAAACACGTATTTACAATACATTTGGGTGACTACAAAAAATAGAAAAAAAATTTGGGAAAAAATTTGGTAAAAGATGGTGATAATTCCGATAAATATCGATTAAAGTCATTTGTATTGAACTAATCATACTTTTTATATGTTTATCGTTAAGTTCACATAATTTTACATCTAAAACACGTCTTTACAATACATTTGGGTGAATATAAAAGGTCGTAAAAAAATTTTGAAATACAGGTGATGAATCCGCTAAATATCGTCTTAATTCATTTCTATTAAACTAATCATACCTTTTATATTTTTAACGTTAAGTTCACATTATTTAACATCTAAAACACGAGTTTACAATACATTTATGTGAATACAAAAAATAGAAAAAAAATTTAGGAAAAAATTTAGTAAAAAATTGTGATAATTCCGCTAAATATCGTTTAAAGTCATTTGTATTGAACTAATCATACTTTTTATATTTTTATCGTTAAGTTCACATTATTTTACATCTAAAACACGTATTTACATTACATTTGGGTGAATACAAAAAATAGAAAAAAAATTTTGGAAAAATTAGGTAAAAAATGGTGATAATTCCGCTAAATATCGTTTAAATTAATTTGTATTGAACTAATCATACTTTTTATATTTTTAACGTTAAGTTCACATTATTTTACATCTAAAACACGTATTTACAATATATTTGGGTGAATACAAAAAATAGAAAAAAAATTTGGGAAAAATTTTGGTAAAAAATGGTTATTAATCTGCTAATTATCGTTCTAAGTCATTTATATTGAACTAATCATAGTTTTTATATTTTTATCGCTAATTTCACATAATTTTACATCTAAAACACGTCTTTACAATACATTTGGGTGAATATAAAAGGTCGTAAAAAAATTTTGAAAACAGGTGATGAATCCGCTAAATATCGTCTTAAGTCATTTCTATTAAACTAATCATACTTTTTATATTTTTAACGTTAATTTCACATTATTTTACATCTAAAAAACGTCTTTACAATACATTTGGGTGAATATAAAAAATAGAAAAAAAATTTGGGAAAAAATTGGTAAAAAATGGTGATAATTCCGCTAAATATCGTTTAAAGTAATTTGTATTGAACTAATCATACTTTTTATATTTTTAACGTTAAGTTTACATTATTTTACATCTAATACACGTCTTTACAATACATTTGGGTGAATATAAAAGGTCGTAAAAAAATTTTGAAAAAAACGTGAATAATCCGCTAAATATCGTCTTAAGTCATTTCTATTAAACTAATCATACTTTTTATATTGTTAACGTTAAGTTCACATTATTTTACATCTAAAACACGTATTTACAATACATTTGGGTGAATACAAAAAATAGAAAAAAAATTTTGGAAAAAGTTGGTAAAAAATGGTGATAATTCCGCTAAATATCGTTTAAATTAATTTGTATTGAACTAATCATACTTTTTATATTTTTATCGTTAAGTTCTCATTATTTTACATCTAAAACATGTCTTTACAATACATTTAGGTGAATATAAAAGGTCGTAAAAAAATTTGAAATACAGGTGATGAATCCGCTAAATATCGTCTTAAGTCATTTCTATTGAACTAATCATACTTTTTATATTTTTATCGTTAAGTTCACATAATTTTACATCTAAAACACGTATTTACAATACATTCGGGTGACTACAAAAAATAGAAAAAAAATTTGGGAAAAAATTTGGAAAAAAATGGTGATAATTCCGCTAAATATCGTTTAAAGTAATTTGTATTGAACTAATCATACTTTTTATATTTTTATCGTTAAGTCCACATAATTTTACATCTAAAACACGTCTTTACAATACATTTGGGTGAATATAAAAGGTCGTAAAAAAATTTTGAAATACAGGTGATGAATCCGCTAAATATCGTCTTAAGTCATTTCTATTAAACTAATCATACTTTTTATATTTTTAACGTTAAGTTAACATTATTTTACATCTAAAACACGTATTTACAATACATTTGGGTGACTACAAAAAATAGAAAAAAAATTTGGGAAAAAATTTGGTAAAAGATGGTGATAATTCCGATAAATATCGATTAAAGTCATTTGTATTGAACTAATCATACTTTTTATATGTTTATCGTTAAGTTCACATAATTTTACATCTAAAACACGTCTTTACAATACATTTGGGTGAATATAAAAGGTCGTAAAAAAATTTTGAAATACAGGTGATGAATCCGCTAAATATCGTCTTAATTCATTTCTATTAAACTAATCATACCTTTTATATTTTTAACGTTAAGTTCACATTATTTAACATCTAAAACACGAGTTTACAATACATTTATGTGAATACAAAAAATAGAAAAAAAATTTAGGAAAAAATTTAGTAAAAAATGGTGATAATTCCGCTAAATATCGTCTAACGTCATTTGTATTGAAAAAATCATACTTTTTATATTTTTATCGTTAAGTTCACTTTATTTTACATCTTAAACATGTCTTTACACAACATTTGGGTGAATAGATAAGGTCGTAAAAAAATTTTCAAAAAAAGGTGATGAATCTGCTAAATATCATCTTAAGTCATTTCTATTAAATTAATCATACTTTTTATATTTTTAACGTTAAGTTCACATTATTTTACATCTAAAACACGTATTTACAATACATTTGCGTGAATACAAAAAATAGAAAAAAAATTTGGTAAAAAACGGTGATAATTCCGCTAAATATCGTTTAAAGTAATTTGTATTAAACTAATCATACTTTTTATATTTTTAACGTTAAGTTCACATTATTTTACATCTAAAACACGTATTTACAATATATTTGGGTGAATACAAAAAATAGAAAAAAAATTTGGGAAAAAATTTGTTAAAAAATGGTTATTAATCTGCTAATTATCGTTCAAAGTCATTTATATTGAACTAATCATAGTTTTTATATTTTTATCGCTAATTTCACATAATTTTACATCTAAAACACGTCTTTACAATACATTTGGGTGAATATAAAAGGTCGTAAAAAAATTTTGAAAACAGGTGATGAATCCGCTAAATATCGTCTTAAGTCATTTCTATTAAACTAATCATACTTTTTATATTTTTAACGTTTATTTCACATTATTTTACATCTAAAGCACGTATTTACAATACATATGGGTGAATACAAAAAATAGAAAAAAAATTTGGGAAAAATTTGGTAAAAAATGGTGATAATTCCGCTAAATATCGTTTAAAGTCATTTCTATTAAACTAATAATTCTTTTTATATTTTTAACGTTAAGTTCACATTATTTTACATCTAAAACACGTATTTACAATACATTTGGGTTGATTACAAAAAATAGAAAAAAAATTTGGTAAAAAATGGTGATAATTCCGCTAAATATCGTTTAAAGTAATTTGTATTGAACTAATCATACTTTTTATATTTTTATCGTTAAGTTCACATTATTTTACATCTAAAACACGTATTTACAATACATTTGCGTGAATACAAAAAATAGAAAAAAAATTTGGTAAAAAATGGTGATAATTCCGCTAAATATCGTTTAAAGTCATTTGTATTGAACTAATCATACTTTTTATATTTTTATCGTTAAGTTCACATAATTCTAAATCTAAAACACGTCTTTACAATACATTTGGGTGAATATAAAAGGTCGTAAAAAATTTTTGAAAAAAAGGCGATGAATCCGCTAAATATCGTCTTTAGTCATTTCTATTAAACTAATCATACTTTTTATATTTTTAACGTTAAGTTCACATTATTTTACATCAAAAACACGTCTTTACAATACATTTGGATGAATACAAAAGGTCGTAAAAATATTTTGAAAAACAGGTGATGAATCCGCTAAATATCGTCTTAAGTCATTTCTATTAAACTAATCATACTTTTTATATTTTTAACGTTAATTTCACATTATTTTACATCTAAAACACGTATTTACAATACATTTGGGTGAATACAAAAAATAGAAAAAAAATTTTGGAAAAAGTTGGTAAAAAATTGTGATAATTCCGCTAAATATCGTTTAAATTAATTTGTATTGAACTAATCATACTTTTTATATTTTTATCGTTAAGTTCACATAATTCTAAATCTAAAACACGTCTTTACAATACATTTGGGTGAATATAAAAGGTCGTAAAAAATTTTTGAAAAAAAGGCGATGAATCCGCTAAATATCGTCTTTAGTCATTTCTATTAAACTAATCATACTTTTTATATTTTTAACGTTAAGTTCACATTATTTTACATCAAAAACACGTCTTTACAATACATTTGGATGAATACAAAAGGTCGTAAAAATATTTTGAAAAACAGGTGATGAATCCGCTAAATATCGTCTTAAGTCATTTCTATAAAACTAATCATACTTTTTATATTTTTAACGTTAATTTCACATTATTTTACATCTAAAACACGTATTTACAATACATTTGGGTGAATACAAAAAATAGAAAAAAAATTTTGGAAAAAGTTGGTAAAAAATTGTGATAATTCCGCTAAATATCGTTTAAATTAATTTGTATTGAACTAATCATACTTTTTATATTTTTATCGTTAAGTTCTCATTATTTTACATCTAAAACATATCTTTACAATACATTTAGGTAAATATAAAAGGTCGTAAAAAAATTTGAAATACAGGTGATGAATCCGCTAAATATCGTTTTAAGTCATTTCTATTGAACTAATCATACTTTTTATATTTTTATCGTTAAGTTCACATAATTTTACATCTAAAACACGTATTTACAATACATTTGGGTGACTACAAAAAATAGAAAAAAAATTTGGGAAAAAATTTGGTAAAAAATGGTGATAATTCCGCTAAATATCGTTAAAGTCATTTGTATTGAACTAATCATACTTTTTATATTTTTATCGTTAAGTTCACATAATTTTACATCTAAAACACGTCTTTACAATACTTTTTGATGAATATAAAAGGTCGTAAAAAAATTTTGAAAACAGGTGATGAATCCGCTAAATATCGTCTTAAGTCATTTCTATTCAACTAATCATACTTTTTATATTTTTAACGTTACGTTCAAATTATTTTACATCTAAAGCACGTATTTACAATACATTTGGGTGAATATAAAAAATAGAAAAAAAATTTGGGAAAAAATTGGTAAAAAATGGTGATAATTCCGCTAAATATCGTTTAAAGTAATTTGTATTGAACTAATCATACTTTTTATATTTTTATCGTTAAGTTCACATTATTATACATCTAAAACACGTATTTACAATACATTTGCG
Organism: Diuraphis noxia; assembly: GCF_037042655.1. NCBI lineage: Eukaryota > Metazoa > Arthropoda > Insecta > Hemiptera > Aphididae > Diuraphis > Diuraphis noxia. The sequence continues at coordinate 2,837,868 of NW_028301715.1, read as the reverse complement.
TGAATACAAAAAATAGAAAAAAAATTTGGTAAAAAATGGTGATAATTCCGCTAAATATCGTTTAAAGTCATTTGTATTGAAAAAATCATACTTTTTATATTTTTATCGTTAAGTTCACTTTATTTTACATCTTAAACATGTCTTTACACAACATTTGGGTGAATAGATAAGGTCGTAAAAAAATTTTGAAAAAAAGGTGATGAATCCGCTAAATATCATCTTAAGTCATTTCTATTAAATTAATCATACTTTTTATATTTTTAACGTTAAGTTCACATTATTTTACATCTAAAACACGTCTTTACAATACATTTTTGTGAATATAAAAAATAGAAAAAAAATTTGGGAAAAATTTGGTAAAAAATGGTGATAATTCCGCTAAATATCGTTTAAAGTAATTTGTATTAAACTAATCATACTTTTTATATTTTTAACGTTAAGTTCACATTATTTTACATCTAAAACACGTATTTACAATATATTTGGGTGAATACAAAAAATAGAAAAAAAATTTGGGAAAAAATTTGTTAAAAAATGGTTATTAATCTGCTAATTATCGTTCAAAGTCATTTATATTGAACTAATCATAGTTTTTATATTTTTATCGCTAATTTCACATAATTTTACATCTAAAACACGTCTTTACAATACATTTGGGTGAATATAAAAGGTCGTAAAAAAATTTTGAAAACAGGTGATGAATCCGCTAAATATCGTCTTAAGTCATTTCTATTAAACTAATCATACTTTTTATATTTTTAACGTTAAGTTCACATTATTTTACATCTAAAACACGTATTTACAATACATTTGGGTGAATACAAAAAATAGAAAAAAAATTTGGGAAAAAATTTGGTAAAAATGGTGATAATTCCTCTAAATATCGTTTAAAGTCAGTTGTATTGAACTAATCATACTTTTTATATTTTTATCGTTAAGTTCACATAATTTTACATCTAAAACACGTCTTTACAATACTTTTTGATGAATATAAAAGGTCGTAAAAAAATTTTGAAAACAGGTGATGAATCCGCAAAATATCGTCTTAAGTCATTTCTATTAAACTAATCATACTTTTTATATTTTTAACGTTAAGTTCAAATTATTTTACATCTAAAGCACGTATTTACAATACATATGGGTGAATACAAAAAATAGAAAAAAAATTTGGGAAAAATTTGGTAAAAAATGGTGATAATTCCGCTAAATATCGTTTAAAGTCATTTCTATTAAACTAATAATTCTTTTTATATTTTTAACGTTAAGTTCACATTATTTTACATCTAAAACACGTATTTACAATACATTTGGGTTGATTACAAAAAATAGAAAAAAAATTTGGTAAAAAATGGTGATAATTCCGCTAAATATCGTTTAAAGTAATTTGTATTGAACTAATCATACTTTTTATATTTTTATCGTTAAGTTCACATTATTTTACATCTAAAACACGTATTTACAATACATTTGCGTGAATACAAAAAATAGAAAAAAAATTTGGTAAAAAATGGTGATAATTCCGCTAAATATCGTTTAAAGTCATTTGTATTGAACTAATCATACTTTTTATATTTTTATCGTTAAGTTCACATAATTCTAAATCTAAAACACGTCTTTACAATACATTTGGGTGAATATAAAAGGTCGTAAAAAATTTTTGAAAAAAAGGCGATGAATCCGCTAAATATCGTCTTTAGTCATTTCTATTAAACTAATCATACTTTTTATATTTTTAACGTTAAGTTCACATTATTTTACATCAAAAACACGTCTTTACAATACATTTGGATGAATACAAAAGGTCGTAAAAATATTTTGAAAAACAGGTGATGAATCCGCTAAATATCGTCTTAAGTCATTTCTATTAAACTAATCATACTTTTTATATTTTTAACGTTAATTTCACATTATTTTACATCTAAAACACGTATTTACAATACATTTGGGTGAATACAAAAAATAGAAAAAAAATTTTGGAAAAAGTTGGTAAAAAATTGTGATAATTCCGCTAAATATCGTTTAAATTAATTTGTATTGAACTAATCATACTTTTTATATTTTTATCGTTAAGTTCTCATTATTTTACATCTAAAACATATCTTTACAATACATTTAGGTAAATATAAAAGGTCGTAAAAAAATTTGAAATACAGGTGATGAATCCGCTAAATATCGTTTTAAGTCATTTCTATTGAACTAATCATACTTTTTATATTTTTATCGTTAAGTTCACATAATTTTACATCTAAAACACGTATTTACAATACATTTGGGTGACTACAAAAAATAGAAAAAAAATTTGGGAAAAAATTTGGTAAAAAATGGTGATAATTCCGCTAAATATCGTTAAAGTCATTTGTATTGAACTAATCATACTTTTTATATTTTTATCGTTAAGTTCACATAATTTTACATCTAAAACACGTCTTTACAATACTTTTTGATGAATATAAAAGGTCGTAAAAAAATTTTGAAAACAGGTGATGAATCCGCTAAATATCGTCTTAAGTCATTTCTATTAAACTAATCATACTTTTTATATTTTTAACGTTACGTTCAAATTATTTTACATCTAAAGCACGTATTTACAATACATTTGGGTGAATATAAAAAATAGAAAAAAAATTAGGGAAAAAATTGGTAAAAAATGGTGATAATTCCGCTAAATATCGTTTAAAGTAATTTGTATTGAACTAATCATACTTTTTATATTTTTATCGTTAAGTTCACATTATTATACATCTAAAACACGTATTTACAATACATTTGCGTGAATACAAAAAATAGAAAAAAAATTTGGTAATAAATGGTGAAAATTCCGCTAAATATCGTTTAAAGTCATCTGTATTGAACTAATCATACTTTTTATATTTTTATCTTTAAGTTCACATTATTTTACATCTAAAACACGTCTTTACAATACATTTGGGTGAATATAAAAAATAGAAAAAAAAATTTGGGAAAAATTTGGAAAAAAATGGTGATAATTCCGCTAAATATCGTTTAAAGTAATTTGTATTGAACTAATCATACTTATTATATTTTTAACGTTAAGTTTACATTATTTTACATCTAATACACGTCTTTACAATACATTTGGGTGAATATAAAAGGTCGTAAAAAAATTTTGAAAAAAACGTGAATAATCCGCTAAATATCGTCTTAAGTCATTTCTATTAAACTAATCATACTTTTTATATTGTTAACGTTAAGTTCACATTATTTTACATCTAAAACACGTATTTACAATACATTTGGGTGAATACAAAAAATAGAAAAAAAAGTTGGTAAAAAATGGTGATAATTCCGCTAAATATCGTTTAAATTAATTTGTTTTGAACTAATCATACTTTTTATATTTTTATCGTTAAGTTCTCATTATTTTACATCTAAAACACGTCTTTACAATACATTTGGGTGAATATAAAAAATAGAAAAAAAATTTGGGAAAAATTTGGTAAAAAATTGTTATAATTCCGCTAAATATCGTTTAAAGTAATTTGTATTAAACTAATCATACTTTTTATATTTTTAACGTTAAGTTCACATTATTTTACATCTAAAACACGTATTTACAATATATTTGGGTGAATACAAAAAATAGAAAAAAAATTTGGGAAAAAATTTGGTAAAAAATGGTTATTAATCTGCTAATTATCGTTCTAAGTCATTTATATTGAACTAATCATAGTTTTTATATTTTTATCGCTAATTTCACATAATTTTACATCTAAAACACGTCTTTACAATACATTTGGGTGAATATAAAAGGTCGTAAAAAAATTTTGAAAACAGGTGATGAATCCGCTAAATATCGTCTTAAGTCATTTCTATTAAACTAATCATACTTTTTATATTTTTAACGTTAATTTCACATTATTTTACATCTAAAAAACGTCTTTACAATACATTTGGGTGAATATAAAAAATAGAAAAAAAATTTGGGAAAAAATTGGTAAAAAATGGTGATAATTCCGCTAAATATCGTTTAAAGTAATTTGTATTGAACTAATCATACTTTTTATATTTTTAACGTTAAGTTTACATTATTTTACATCTAATACACGTCTTTACAATACATTTGGGTGAATATAAAAGGTCGTAAAAAAATTTTGAAAAAAACGTGAATAATCCGCTAAATATCGTCTTAAGTCATTTCTATTAAACTAATCATACTTTTTATATTGTTAACGTTAAGTTCACATTATTTTACATCTAAAACACGTATTTACAATACATTTGGGTGAATACAAAAAATAGAAAAAAAATTTTGGAAAAAGTTGGTAAAAAATGGTGATAATTCCGCTAAATATCGTTTAAATTAATTTGTATTGAACTAATCATACTTTTTATATTTTTATCGTTAAGTTCTCATTATTTTACATCTAAAACATGTCTTTACAATACATTTAGGTGAATATAAAAGGTCGTAAAAAAATTTGAAATACAGGTGATGAATCCGCTAAATATCGTCTTAAGTCATTTCTATTGAACTAATCATACTTTTTATATTTTTATCGTTAAGTTCACATAATTTTACATCTAAAACACGTATTTACAATACATTCGGGTGACTACAAAAAATAGAAAAAAAATTTGGGAAAAAATTTGGAAAAAAATGGTGATAATTCCGCTAAATATCGTTTAAAGTAATTTGTATTGAACTAATCATACTTTTTATATTTTTATCGTTAAGTCCACATAATTTTACATCTAAAACACGTCTTTACAATACATTTGGGTGAATATAAAAGGTCGTAAAAAAATTTTGAAATACAGGTGATGAATCCGCTAAATATCGTCTTAAGTCATTTCTATTAAACTAATCATACTTTTTATATTTTTAACGTTAAGTTAACATTATTTTACATCTAAAACACGTATTTACAATACATTTGGGTGACTACAAAAAATAGAAAAAAAATTTGGGAAAAAATTTGGTAAAAGATGGTGATAATTCCGATAAATATCGATTAAAGTCATTTGTATTGAACTAATCATACTTTTTATATGTTTATCGTTAAGTTCACATAATTTTACATCTAAAACACGTCTTTACAATACATTTGGGTGAATATAAAAGGTCGTAAAAAAATTTTGAAATACAGGTGATGAATCCGCTAAATATCGTCTTAATTCATTTCTATTAAACTAATCATACCTTTTATATTTTTAACGTTAAGTTCACATTATTTAACATCTAAAACACGAGTTTACAATACATTTATGTGAATACAAAAAATAGAAAAAAAATTTAGGAAAAAATTTAGTAAAAAATTGTGATAATTCCGCTAAATATCGTTTAAAGTCATTTGTATTGAACTAATCATACTTTTTATATTTTTATCGTTAAGTTCACATTATTTTACATCTAAAACACGTATTTACATTACATTTGGGTGAATACAAAAAATAGAAAAAAAATTTTGGAAAAATTAGGTAAAAAATGGTGATAATTCCGCTAAATATCGTTTAAATTAATTTGTATTGAACTAATCATACTTTTTATATTTTTAACGTTAAGTTCACATTATTTTACATCTAAAACACGTATTTACAATATATTTGGGTGAATACAAAAAATAGAAAAAAAATTTGGGAAAAATTTTGGTAAAAAATGGTTATTAATCTGCTAATTATCGTTCTAAGTCATTTATATTGAACTAATCATAGTTTTTATATTTTTATCGCTAATTTCACATAATTTTACATCTAAAACACGTCTTTACAATACATTTGGGTGAATATAAAAGGTCGTAAAAAAATTTTGAAAACAGGTGATGAATCCGCTAAATATCGTCTTAAGTCATTTCTATTAAACTAATCATACTTTTTATATTTTTAACGTTAATTTCACATTATTTTACATCTAAAAAACGTCTTTACAATACATTTGGGTGAATATAAAAAATAGAAAAAAAATTTGGGAAAAAATTGGTAAAAAATGGTGATAATTCCGCTAAATATCGTTTAAAGTAATTTGTATTGAACTAATCATACTTTTTATATTTTTAACGTTAAGTTTACATTATTTTACATCTAATACACGTCTTTACAATACATTTGGGTGAATATAAAAGGTCGTAAAAAAATTTTGAAAAAAACGTGAATAATCCGCTAAATATCGTCTTAAGTCATTTCTATTAAACTAATCATACTTTTTATATTGTTAACGTTAAGTTCACATTATTTTACATCTAAAACACGTATTTACAATACATTTGGGTGAATACAAAAAATAGAAAAAAAATTTTGGAAAAAGTTGGTAAAAAATGGTGATAATTCCGCTAAATATCGTTTAAATTAATTTGTATTGAACTAATCATACTTTTTATATTTTTATCGTTAAGTTCTCATTATTTTACATCTAAAACATGTCTTTACAATACATTTAGGTGAATATAAAAGGTCGTAAAAAAATTTGAAATACAGGTGATGAATCCGCTAAATATCGTCTTAAGTCATTTCTATTAAACTAATCATACTTTTTATATTTTTAACGTTAAGTTAACATTATTTTACATCTAAAACACGTATTTACAATACATTTGGGTGACTACAAAAAATAGAAAAAAAATTTGGGAAAAAATTTGGTAAAAGATGGTGATAATTCCGATAAATATCGATTAAAGTCATTTGTATTGAACTAATCATACTTTTTATATGTTTATCGTTAAGTTCACATAATTTTACATCTAAAACACGTCTTTACAATACATTTGGGTGAATATAAAAGGTCGTAAAAAAATTTTGAAATACAGGTGATGAATCCGCTAAATATCGTCTTAATTCATTTCTATTAAACTAATCATACCTTTTATATTTTTAACGTTAAGTTCACATTATTTAACATCTAAAACACGAGTTTACAATACATTTATGTGAATACAAAAAATAGAAAAAAAATTTAGGAAAAAATTTAGTAAAAAATGGTGATAATTCCGCTAAATATCGTCTAACGTCATTTGTATTGAAAAAATCATACTTTTTATATTTTTATCGTTAAGTTCACTTTATTTTACATCTTAAACATGTCTTTACACAACATTTGGGTGAATAGATAAGGTCGTAAAAAAATTTTCAAAAAAAGGTGATGAATCTGCTAAATATCATCTTAAGTCATTTCTATTAAATTAATCATACTTTTTATATTTTTAACGTTAAGTTCACATTATTTTACATCTAAAACACGTATTTACAATACATTTGCGTGAATACAAAAAATAGAAAAAAAATTTGGTAAAAAACGGTGATAATTCCGCTAAATATCGTTTAAAGTAATTTGTATTAAACTAATCATACTTTTTATATTTTTAACGTTAAGTTCACATTATTTTACATCTAAAACACGTATTTACAATATATTTGGGTGAATACAAAAAATAGAAAAAAAATTTGGGAAAAAATTTGTTAAAAAATGGTTATTAATCTGCTAATTATCGTTCAAAGTCATTTATATTGAACTAATCATAGTTTTTATATTTTTATCGCTAATTTCACATAATTTTACATCTAAAACACGTCTTTACAATACATTTGGGTGAATATAAAAGGTCGTAAAAAAATTTTGAAAACAGGTGATGAATCCGCTAAATATCGTCTTAAGTCATTTCTATTAAACTAATCATACTTTTTATATTTTTAACGTTTATTTCACATTATTTTACATCTAAAAAACGTCTTTACAATACATTTGGGTGAATATAAAAAATAGAAAAAAAATTTGGGAAAAAATTGGTAAAAAATGGTGATAATTCCGCTAAATATCGTTTAAAGTAATTTGTATTGAACTTATCATACTTTTTATATTTTTATCGTTAAGTTCACATTATTATACATCTAAAACACGTATTTACAATACATTTGCGTGAATACAAAAAATAGAAAAAAAATTTGGTAATAAATGGTGAAAATTCCGCTAAATATCGTTTAAAGTCATCTGTATTGAACTAATCATACTTTTTATATTTTTATCTTTAAGTTCACATTATTTTACATCTAAAACACGTCTTTACAATACATTTGGGTGAATATAAAAAATAGAAAAAAAAATTTGGGAAAAATTTGGAAAAAAATGGTGATAATTCCGCTAAATATCGTTTAAAGTAATTTGTATTGAACTAATCATACTTATTATATTTTTAACGTTAAGTTTACATTATTTTACATCTAATACACGTCTTTACAATACATTTGGGTGAATATAAAAGGTCGTAAAAAAATTTTGAAAAAAACGTGAATAATCCGCTAAATATCGTCTTAAGTCATTTCTATTAAACTAATCATACTTTTTATATTGTTAACGTTAAGTTCACATTATTTTACATCTAAAACACGTATTTACAATACATTTGGGTGAATACAAAAAATAGAAAAAAAATTTTGGAAAAAGTTGGTAAAAAATGGTGATAATTCCGCTAAATATCGTTTAAATTAATTTGTTTTGAACTAATCATACTTTTTATATTTTTATCGTTAAGTTCTCATTATTTTACATCTAAAACACGTCTTTACAATACATTTGGGTGAATATAAAAAATAGAAAAAAAATTTGGGAAAAATTTGGTAAAAAATTGTTATAATTCCGCTAAATATCGTTTAAAGTAATTTGTATTAAACTAATCATACTTTTTATATGTTTAACGTTAAGTTCACATTATTTTACATCTAAAACACGTATTTACAATATATTTGGGTGAATACAAAAAATAGAAAAAAAATTTGGGAAAAAATTTGGTAAAAAATGGTTATTAATCTGCTAATTATCGTTCTAAGTCATTTATATTGAACTAATCATAGTTTTTATATTTTTATCGCTAATTTCACATAATTTTACATCTAAAACACGTCTTTACAATACATTTGGGTGAATATAAAAGGTCGTAAAAAAATTTTGAAAACAGGTGATGAATCCGCTAAATATCGTCTTAAGTCATTTCTATTAAACTAATCATACTTTTTATATTTTTAACGTTAATTTCACATTATTTTACATCTAAAAAACGTCTTTACAATACATTTGGGTGAATATAAAAAATAGAAAAAAAATTTGGGAAAAAATTGGTAAAAAATGGTGATAATTCCGCTAAATATCGTTTAAAGTAATTTGTATTGAACTAATCATACTTTTTATATTTTTAACGTTAAGTTTACATTATTTTACATCTAATACACGTCTTTACAATACATTTGGGTGAATATAAAAGGTCGTAAAAAAATTTTGAAAAAAACGTGAATAATCCGCTAAATATCGTCTTAAGTCATTTCTATTAAACTAATCATACTTTTTATATTGTTAACGTTAAGTTCACATTATTTTACATCTAAAACACGTATTTACAATACATTTGGGTGAATACAAAAAATAGAAAAAAAATTTTGGAAAAAGTTGGTAAAAAATGGTGATAATTCCCCTAAATATCGTTTAAATTAATTTGTATTGAACTAATCATACTTTTTATATTTTTATCGTTAAGTTCTCATTATTTTACATCTAAAACATGTCTTTACAATACATTTAGGTGAATATAAAAGGTCGTAAAAAAATTTGAAATACAGGTGATGAATCCGCTAAATATCGTCTTAAGTCATTTCTATTGAACTAATCATACTTTTTATATTTTTATCGTTAAGTTCACATAATTTTACATCTAAAACACGTATTTACAATACATTCGGGTGACTACAAAAAATAGAAAAAAAATTTGGGAAAAAATTTGGAAAAAAATGGTGATAATTCCGCTAAATATCGTTTAAAGTAATTTGTATTGAACTAATCATACTTTTTATATTTTTATCGTTAAGTCCACATAATTTTACATCTAAAACACGTCTTTACTATACATTTGGGTGAATATAAAAGGTCGTAAAAAAATTTTGAAATACAGGTGATGAATCCGCTAAATATCGTCTTAATTCATTTCTATTATACTAATCATACTTTTTATATTTTTAACGTTAAGTTTACATTAGTTTACACGTGTTTACAATACATTTATGTGAATACAAAAAATAGAAAAAAAATTTGGGAAAAAATTTGGTAAAAAATGGTGATAATTCCGCTAAATATCGTTTAAAGTAATTTGTATTGAACTAATCATACTTTTTATATTTTTATCGTTAAGTTCACATTATTTTACATCTAAAACATAATTTACAATACATTTGGGTGAATACAAAAAATAGAAAAAAAATTTGGGAAAAAATTTGGTAAAAAATGGTGTTAATTCCGCTAAATATCGTTTAATGTCATTTGTATTGAACTAATCATACTTTTTATATTTTTATCGTTAAGTTAACATTATTTTACATCTAAAACACGTATTTACAATACATTTGGGTGACTACAAAAAATAGAAAAAAAATTTGGGAAAAAATTTGGTAAAAGATGGTGATAATTCCGATAAATATCGATTAAAGTCATTTGTATTGAACTAATCATACTTTTTATATGTTTATCGTTAAGTTCACATAATTTTACATCTAAAACACGTCTTTACAATACATTTGGGTGAATATAAAAGGTCGTAAAAAAATTTTGAAATACAGGTGATGAATCCGCTAAATATCGTCTTAATTCATTTCTATTAAACTAATCATACCTTTTATATTTTTAACGTTAAGTTCACATTATTTAACATCTAAAACACGAGTTTACAATACATTTATGTGAATACAAAAAATAGAAAAAAAATTTAGGAAAAAATTTAGTAAAAAATGGTGATAATTCCGCTAAATATCGTCTAACGTCATTTGTATTGAAAAAATCATACTTTTTATATTTTTATCGTTAAGTTCACTTTATTTTACATCTTAAACATGTCTTTACACAACATTTGGGTGAATAGATAAGGTCGTAAAAAAATTTTCAAAAAAAGGTGATGAATCTGCTAAATATCATCTTAAGTCATTTCTATTAAATTAATCATACTTTTTATATTTTTAACGTTAAGTTCACATTATTTTACATCTAAAACACGTATTTACAATACATTTGCGTGAATACAAAAAATAGAAAAAAAATTTGGTAAAAAACGGTGATAATTCCGCTAAATATCGTTTAAAGTAATTTGTATTAAACTAATCATACTTTTTATATTTTTAACGTTAAGTTCACATTATTTTACATCTAAAACACGTATTTACAATATATTTGGGTGAATACAAAAAATAGAAAAAAAATTTGGGAAAAAATTTGTTAAAAAATGGTTATTAATCTGCTAATTATCGTTCAAAGTCATTTATATTGAACTAATCATAGTTTTTATATTTTTATCGCTAATTTCACATAATTTTACATCTAAAACACGTCTTTACAATACATTTGGGTGAATATAAAAGGTCGTAAAAAAATTTTGAAAACAGGTGATGAATCCGCTAAATATCGTCTTAAGTCATTTCTATTAAACTAATCATACTTTTTATATTTTTAACGTTTATTTCACATTATTTTACATCTAAAAAACGTCTTTACAATACATTTGGGTGAATATAAAAAATAGAAAAAAAATTTGGGAAAAAATTGGTAAAAAATGGTGATAATTCCGCTAAATATCGTTTAAAGTAATTTGTATTGAACTTATCATACTTTTTATATTTTTATCGTTAAGTTCACATTATTATACATCTAAAACACGTATTTACAATACATTTGCGTGAATACAAAAAATAGAAAAAAAATTTGGTAATAAATGGTGAAAATTCCGCTAAATATCGTTTAAAGTCATCTGTATTGAACTAATCATACTTTTTATATTTTTATCTTTAAGTTCACATTATTTTACATCTAAAACACGTCTTTACAATACATTTGGGTGAATATAAAAAATAGAAAAAAAAATTTGGGAAAAATTTGGAAAAAAATGGTGATAATTCCGCTAAATATCGTTTAAAGTAATTTGTATTGAACTAATCATACTTATTATATTTTTAACGTTAAGTTTACATTATTTTACATCTAATACACGTCTTTACAATACATTTGGGTGAATATAAAAGGTCGTAAAAAAATTTTGAAAAAAACGTGAATAATCCGCTAAATATCGTCTTAAGTCATTTCTATTAAACTAATCATACTTTTTATATTGTTAACGTTAAGTTCACATTATTTTACATCTAAAACACGTATTTACAATACATTTGGGTGAATACAAAAAATAGAAAAAAAATTTTGGAAAAAGTTGGTAAAAAATGGTGATAATTCCGCTAAATATCGTTTAAATTAATTTGTTTTGAACTAATCATACTTTTTATATTTTTATCGTTAAGTTCTCATTATTTTACATCTAAAACACGTCTTTACAATACATTTGGGTGAATATAAAAAATAGAAAAAAAATTTGGGAAAAATTTGGTAAAAAATTGTTATAATTCCGCTAAATATCGTTTAAAGTAATTTGTATTAAACTAATCATACTTTTTATATGTTTAACGTTAAGTTCACATTATTTTACATCTAAAACACGTATTTACAATATATTTGGGTGAATACAAAAAATAGAAAAAAAATTTGGGAAAAAATTTGGTAAAAAATGGTTATTAATCTGCTAATTATCGTTCTAAGTCATTTATATTGAACTAATCATAGTTTTTATATTTTTATCGCTAATTTCACATAATTTTACATCTAAAACACGTCTTTACAATACATTTGGGTGAATATAAAAGGTCGTAAAAAAATTTTGAAAACAGGTGATGAATCCGCTAAATATCGTCTTAAGTCATTTCTATTAAACTAATCATACTTTTTATATTTTTAACGTTAATTTCACATTATTTTACATCTAAAAAACGTCTTTACAATACATTTGGGTGAATATAAAAAATAGAAAAAAAATTTGGGAAAAAATTGGTAAAAAATGGTGATAATTCCGCTAAATATCGTTTAAAGTAATTTGTATTGAACTAATCATACTTTTTATATTTTTAACGTTAAGTTTACATTATTTTACATCTAATACACGTCTTTACAATACATTTGGGTGAATATAAAAGGTCGTAAAAAAATTTTGAAAAAAACGTGAATAATCCGCTAAATATCGTCTTAAGTCATTTCTATTAAACTAATCATACTTTTTATATTGTTAACGTTAAGTTCACATTATTTTACATCTAAAACACGTATTTACAATACATTTGGGTGAATACAAAAAATAGAAAAAAAATTTTGGAAAAAGTTGGTAAAAAATGGTGATAATTCCCCTAAATATCGTTTAAATTAATTTGTATTGAACTAATCATACTTTTTATATTTTTATCGTTAAGTTCTCATTATTTTACATCTAAAACATGTCTTTACAATACATTTAGGTGAATATAAAAGGTCGTAAAAAAATTTGAAATACAGGTGATGAATCCGCTAAATATCGTCTTAAGTCATTTCTATTGAACTAATCATACTTTTTATATTTTTATCGTTAAGTTCACATAATTTTACATCTAAAACACGTATTTACAATACATTCGGGTGACTACAAAAAATAGAAAAAAAATTTGGGAAAAAATTTGGAAAAAAATGGTGATAATTCCGCTAAATATCGTTTAAAGTAATTTGTATTGAACTAATCATACTTTTTATATTTTTATCGTTAAGTCCACATAATTTTACATCTAAAACACGTCTTTACTATACATTTGGGTGAATATAAAAGGTCGTAAAAAAATTTTGAAATACAGGTGATGAATCCGCTAAATATCGTCTTAATTCATTTCTATTATACTAATCATACTTTTTATATTTTTAACGTTAAGTTTACATTAGTTTACACGTGTTTACAATACATTTATGTGAATACAAAAAATAGAAAAAAAATTTGGGAAAAAATTTGGTAAAAAATGGTGATAATTCCGCTAAATATCGTTTAAAGTAATTTGTATTGAACTAATCATACTTTTTATATTTTTATCGTTAAGTTCACATTATTTTACATCTAAAACATAATTTACAATACATTTGGGTGAATACAAAAAATAGAAAAAAAATTTGGGAAAAAATTTGGTAAAAAATGGTGTTAATTCCGCTAAATATCGTTTAATGTCATTTGTATTGAACTAATCATACTTTTTATATTTTTATCGTTAAGTTCACATTATTTTACATCTAAAACACGTATTTACAATACATTTGGGTGAATATAAAAGGTCGTAAAAAAATTTTGAAATACAGGTGATGAATCCGCTAAATATCGTCTTAATTCATGTCTATTGAACTAATCGTACTTTTTAAATTTTTATCGTTAAGTTCACATAATTTTACATCTAAAACACGTATTTACAATACATTTGGGTGACTACAAAAAATAGAAAAAAAATTTGGGAAAAAATTTGGTAAAAAATGGTGATAATTCTGCTAAATATCGTTTAAAGTCATTTGTATTGAACTAATCATACTTTTTATATTTTTATCGTTAAGTTCACATAATTTTACATCTAAAACACGTCTTTACAATACATTTGGGTGAATATAAAAGGTCGTAAAAAAATTTTGAAATACAGGTGATGAATCCGCTAAATATCGTCTTAAATCATTTCTATTAAACTAATCATACTTTTTATATTTTTAACGTTAAGTTCACATTATTTTACATCTAAAACACGTATTTACAATACATTTGGGTGAATACAAAAAATAGAAAAAAAATTTGGGAAAAAATTTGGTAAAAATGGTGATAATTCCTCTAAATATCGATTAAAGTCATTTGTATTGAACTAATCATACTTTTTATATGTTTATCGTTAAGTTCACATTATTTTACATCTAAAACACGTATTTACAATACATTTGGGTGAATACAAAAAATAGAAAAAAAATTTGGGAAAAAATTTGGTAAAAATGGTGATAATTCCTCTAAATATCGTTTAAAGTCAGTTGTATTGAACTAATCATACTTTTTATATTTTTATCGTTAAGTTCACATAATTTTACATCTAAAACACGTGTTTACAATACTTTTTGATGAATATAAAAGGTCGTAAAAAAATTTTGAAAACAGGTGATGAATCCGCTAAATATCGTCTTAAGTCATTTCTATTAAACTAATCATACTTTTTATATTTTTAACGTTAATTTCACATTATTTTACATCTAAAAAACGTCTTTACAATACATTTGGGTGAATATAAAAAATAGAAAAAAAATTTGGGAAAAAATTGGTAAAAAATGGTGATAATTCCGCTAAATATCGTTTAAAGTAATTTGTATTGAACTTATCATACTTTTTATATTTTTATCGTTAAGTTCACATTATTATACATCTAAAACACGTATTTACAATACATTTGCGTGAATACAAAAAATAGAAAAAAAATTTGGTAATAAATGGTGAAAATTCCGCTAAATATCGTTTAAAGTCATCTGTATTGAACTAATCATACTTTTTATATTTTTATCTTTAAGTTCACATTATTTTACATCTAAAACACGTCTTTACAATACATTTGGGTGAATATAAAAAATAGAAAAAAAAATTTGGGAAAAATTTGGAAAAAAATGGTGATAATTCCGCTAAATATCGTTTAAAGTAATTTGTATTGAACTAATCATACTTATTATATTTTTAACGTTAAGTTTACATTATTTTACATCTAATACACGTCATTACAATACATTTGGGTGAATATAAAAGGTCGTAAAAAAATTTTGAAAAAAACGTGAATAATCCGCTAAATATCGTCTTAAGTCATTTCTATTAAACTAATCATACTTTTTATATTGTTAACGTTAAGTTCACATTATTTTACATCTAAAACACGTATTTACAATACATTTGGGTGAATACAAAAAATAGAAAAAAAATTTTGGAAAAAGTTGGTAAAAAATGGTGATAATTCCGCTAAATATCGTTTAAATTAATTTGTTTTGAACTAATCATACTTTTTATATTTTTATCGTTAAGTTCTCATTATTTTACATCTAAAACACGTCTTTACAATACATTTGGGTGAATATAAAAAATAGAAAAAAAATTTGGGAAAAATTTGGTAAAAAATTGTTATAATTCCGCTAAATATCGTTTAAAGTAATTTGTATTAAACTAATCATACTTTTTATATTTTTAACGTTAAGTTCACATTATTTTACATCTAAAACACGTATTTACAATATATTTGGGTGAATACAAAAAATAGAAAAAAAATTTGGGAAAAAATTTGGTAAAAAATGGTTATTAATCTGCTAATTATCGTTCTAAGTCATTTATATTGAACTAATCATAGTTTTTATATTTTTATCGCTAATTTCACATAATTTTACATCTAAAACACGTCTTTACAATACATTTGGGTGAATATAAAAGGTCGTAAAAAAATTTTGAAAACAGGTGATGAATCCGCTAAATATCGTCTTAAGTCATTTCTATTAAACTAATCATACTTTTTATATTTTTAACGTTAATTTCACATTATTTTACATCTAAAAAACGTCTTTACAATACATTTGGGTGAATATAAAAAATAGAAAAAAAATTTGGGAAAAAATTGGTAAAAAATGGTGATAATTCCGCTAAATATCGTTTAAAGTAATTTGTATTGAACTAATCATACTTTTTATATTTTTAACGTTAAGTTTACATTATTTTACATCTAATACACGTCTTTACAATACATTTGGGTGAATATAAAAGGTCGTAAAAAAATTTTGAAAACAGGTGATGAATCCGCTAAATATCGTCTTAAGTCATTTCTATTAAACTAATCATACTTTTTATATTTTTAACGTTAATTTCACATTATTTTACATCTAAAAAACGTCTTTACAATACATTTGGGTGAATATAAAAAATAGAAAAAAAATTTGGGAAAAAATTGGTAAAAAATGGTGATAATTCCGCTAAATATCGTTTAAAGTAATTTGTATTGAACTAATCATACTTTTTATATTTTTAACGTTAAGTTTACATTATTTTACATCTAATACACGTCTTTACAATACATTTGGGTGAATATAAAAGGTCGTAAAAAAATTTTGAAAAAAACGTGAATAATCCGCTAAACATCGTCTTAAGTCATTTCTATTAAACTAATCATACTTTTTATATTGTTAACGTTAAGTTCACATTATTTTACATCTAAAACACGTATTTACAATACATTTGGGTGAATACAAAAAATAGAAAAAAAATTTTGGAAAAAGTTGGTAAAAAATGGTGATAATTCCCCTAAATATCGTTTAAATTAATTTGTATTAAACTAATCATACTTTTTATATTTTTATCGTTAAGTTCTCATTATTTTACATCTAAAACATGTCTTTACAATACATTTAGGTGAATATAAAAGGTCGTAAAAAAATTTGAAATACAGGTGATGAATCCGCTAAATATCGTCTTAAGTCATTTCTATTGAACTAATCATACTTTTTATATTTTTATCGTTAAGTTCACATAATTTTACATCTAAAACACGTATTTACAATACATTCGGGTGACTACAAAAAATAGAAAAAAAATTTGGGAAAAAATTTGGAAAAAAATGGTGATTATTTCCGCTAAATATCGTTTAAAGTAATTTGTATTGAACTAATCATACTTTTTATATTTTTATCGTTAAGTCCACATAATTTTACATCTAAAACACGTCTTTACAATACATTTGGGTGAATATAAAAGGTCGTAAAAAAATTTTGAAATACAAGTGATGAATCCGCTAAATATCGTCTTTATTCATTTCTATTAAACTAATCATACTTTTTATATTTTTAACGTTAAGTTTACATTAGTTTACACGTGTTTACAATACATTTATGTGAATACAAAAAATAGAAAAAAAATTTGGGAAAAAATTTGGTAAAAAATGGTGATAATTCCGCTAAATATCGTTTAAAGTAATTTGTATTGAACTAATCATACTTTTTATATTTTTATCGTTAAGTTCACATTATTTTACATCTAAAACATAATTTACAATACATTTGGGTGAATACAAAAAATAGAAAAAAAATTTGGGAAAAAATTTGGTAAAAAATGGTGTTAATTCCGCTAAATATCGTTTAATGTCATTTGTATTGAACTAATCATACTTTTTATATTTTTATCGTTAAGTTCACATTATTTTACATCTAAAACACGTATTTACAATACATTTGGGTGAATATAAAAGGTCGTAAAAAAATTTTGAAATACAGGTGATGAATCCGCTAAATATCGTCTTAATTCATGTCTATTGAACTAATCGTACTTTTTAAATTTTTATCGTTAAGTTCACATAATTTTACATCTAAAACACGTATTTACAATAGATTTGGGTGACTACAAAAAATAGAAAAAAAATTTGGGAAAAAATTTGGTAAAAAATGGTGATAATTCTGCTAAATATCGTTTAAAGTCATTTGTATTGAACTAATCATACTTTTTATATTTTTATCGTTAAGTTCACATAATTTTACATCTAAAACACGTCTTTACAATACATTTGGGTGAATATAAAAGGTCGTAAAAAAATTTTGAAATACAGGTGATGAATCCGCTAAATATCGTCTTAAATCATTTCTATTAAACTAATCATACTTTTTATATTTTTAACGTTAAGTTCACATTATTTTACATCTAAAACACGTATTTAAAATAATTTGGGTGAATACAAAAAATAGAAAAAAAATTTGGGAAAAAATTTGGTAAAAAATGGTGATAATTCCGCTAAATATCGTTTAAAGTCATTTGTATTGAACTAATCATACTTTTTATATTTTTATCGTTAAGTTCACATAATTTTACATCTAAAACACGTCTTTACAATACATTTGGGTGAATATAAAAGGTCGTAAAAAAATTTTGAAATACAGGTGATGAATCCGCTAAATATCGTCTTAAGTCATTTCAATTAAACTAATCATACTTTTTATATTTTTAACGTTAAGTTAACATTATTTTACATCTAAAACACGTATTTACAATACATTTGGGTGACTACAAAAAATAGAAAAAAAATTTGGGAAAAAATTTGGTAAAAAATGGTGATAATTCCGATAAATATCGATTAAAGTCATTTGTATTGAACTAATCATACTTTTTATATGTTTATCGTTAAGTTCACATAATTTTACATCTAAAACACGTCTTTACAATACATTTGGGTGAATATAAAAGGTCGTAAAAAAATTTTGAAATACAGGTGATGAATCCGCTAAATATCGTCTTAATTCATTTCTATTAAACTAATCATACCTTTTATATTTTTAACGTTAAGTTCACATTATTTTACATCTAAAACACGAGTTTACAATACATTTATGTGAATACAAAAAATAGAAAAAAAATTTTGGAAAAAGTTGGTAAAAAATGGTGATAATTCCGCTAAATATCGTTTAAATTAATTTGTTTTGAACTAATCATACTTTTTATATTTTTATCGTTAAGTTCTCATTATTTTACATCTAAAACACGTCTTTACAATACATTTGGGTGAATATAAAAAATAGAAAAAAAATTTGGGAAAAATTTGGTAAAAAATTGTTATAATTCCGCTAAATATCGTTTAAAGTAATTTGTATTAAACTAATCATACTTTTTATATTTTTAACGTTAAGTTCACATTATTTTACATCTAAAACACGTATTTACAATATATTTGGGTGAATACAAAAAATAGAAAAAAAATTTGGGAAAAAATTTGGTAAAAAATGGTTATTAATCTGCTAATTATCGTTCTAAGTCATTTATATTGAACTAATCATAGTTTTTATATTTTTATCGCTAATTTCACATAATTTTACATCTAAAACACGTCTTTACAATACATTTGGGTGAATATAAAAGGTCGTAATAAAATTTTGAAAACAGGTGATGAATCCGCTAAATATCGTCTTAAGTCATTTCTATTAAACTAATCATACTTTTTATATTTTTAACGTTAATTTCACATTATTTTACATCTAAAAAACGTCTTTACAATACATTTGGGTGAATATAAAAAATAGAAAAAAAATTTGGGAAAAAATTGGTAAAAAATGGTGATAATTCCGCTAAATATCGTTTAAAGTAATTTGTATTGAACTAATCATACTTTTTATATTTTTAACGTTAAGTTTACATTATTTTACATCTAATACACGTCTTTACAATACATTTGGGTGAATATAAAAGGTCGTAAAAAAATTTTGAAAACAGGTGATGAATCCGCTAAATATCGTCTTAAGTCATTTCTATTAAACTAATCATACTTTTTATATTTTTAACGTTAATTTCACATTATTTTACATCTAAAAAACGTCTTTACAATACATTTGGGTGAATATAAAAAATAGAAAAAAAATTTGGGAAAAAATTGGTAAAAAATGGTGATAATTCCGCTAAATATCGTTTAAAGTAATTTGTATTGAACTAATCATACTTTTTATATTTTTAACGTTAAGTTTACATTATTTTACATCTAATACACGTCTTTACAATACATTTGGGTGAATATAAAAGGTCGTAAAAAAATTTTGAAAAAAACGTGAATAATCCGCTAAATATCGTCTTAAGTCATTTCTATTAAACTAATCATACTTTTTATATTGTTAACGTTAAGTTCACATTATTTTACATCTAAAACACGTATTTACAATACATTTGGGTGAATACAAAAAATAGAAAAAAAATTTTGGAAAAAGTTGGTAAAAAATGGTGATAATTCCCCTAAATATCGTTTAAATTAATTTGTATTAAACTAATCATACTTTTTATATTTTTATCGTTAAGTTCTCATTATTTTACATCTAAAACATGTCTTTACAATACATTTAGGTGAATATAAAAGGTCGTAAAAAAATTTGAAATACAGGTGATGAATCCGCTAAATATCGTCTTAAGTCATTTCTATTGAACTAATCATACTTTTTATATTTTTATCGTTAAGTTCACATAATTTTACATCTAAAACACGTATTTACAATACATTCGGGTGACTACAAAAAATAGAAAAAAAATTTGGGAAAAAATTTGGAAAAAAATGGTGATTATTTCCGCTAAATATCGTTTAAAGTAATTTGTATTGAACTAATCATACTTTTTATATTTTTATCGTTAAGTCCACATAATTTTACATCTAAAACACGTCTTTACAATACATTTGGGTGAATATAAAAGGTCGTAAAAAAATTTTGAAATACAAGTGATGAATCCGCTAAATATCGTCTTTATTCATTTCTATTAAACTAATCATACTTTTTATATTTTTAACGTTAAGTTTACATTAGTTTACACGTGTTTACAATACATTTATGTGAATACAAAAAATAGAAAAAAAATTTGGGAAAAAATTTGGTAAAAAATGGTGATAATTCCGCTAAATATCGTTTAAAGTAATTTGTATTGAACTAATCATATTTTTTATATTTTTATCGTTAAGTTCACATTATTTTACATCTAAAACATAATTTACAATACATTTGGGTGAATACAAAAAATAGAAAAAAAATTTGGGAAAAAATTTGGTAAAAAATGGTGTTAATTCCGCTAAATATCGTTTAATGTCATTTGTATTGAACTAATCATACTTTTTATATTTTTATCGTTAAGTTCACATTATTTTACATCTAAAACACGTATTTACAATACATTTGGGTGAATATAAAAGGTCGTAAAAAAATTTTGAAATACAGGTGATGAATCCGCTAAATATCGTCTTAATTCATGTCTATTGAACTAATCATACTTTTTATATTTTTAACGTTAAGTTCACATTATTTTACATCTAAAACACGTATTTACAATACATTTGGGTGACTACAAAAAATAGAAAAAAAATTTGGGAAAAAATTTGGTAAAAAATGGTGATAATTCCGATAAATATCGATTAAAGTCATTTGTATTGAACTAATCATACTTTTTATATGTTTATCGTTAAGTTCACATAATTTTACATCTAAAACACGTCTTTACAATACATTTGGGTGAATATAAAAGGTCGTAAAAAAATTTTGAAATACAGGTGATGAATCCGCTAAATATCGTCTTAATTCATTTCTATTAAACTAATCATACCTTTTATATTTTTAACGTTAAGTTCACATTATTTTACATCTAAAACACGAGTTTACAATACATTTATGTGAATACAAAAAATAGAAAAAAAATTTAGGAAAAAATTTGGTAAAAAATGGTGATAATTCCGATAAATATCGTTAAAGTCATTTGTATTGAACTAATCATACTTTTTATATTTTTAACGTTAAGTTCAAATTATTTTACATCTAAAGCACGTATTTACAATACATTTGGGTGAATACAAAAAATAGAAAAAAAATTTGGTAAAAAATGGTGATAATTCCGCTAAATATCGTTTAAACTCATTTGTATTGAACTAATCATACTTTTTATATTTTTATCGTTAAGTTCATATAATTCTACATCTAAAAAACGTCTTTACAATACATTTGGGTGAATATAAAAGGTCGTAAAAAAATTTTGAAAAAAAGGTGATGAATCCGCTAAATATCGTCTTAAGTCATTTCTATTAAACTAATCATCCTTTTTATATTTTTAACGTTAAGTTCACATTATTTTACATCTAAAACACGTCTTTACTATACATTTGGGTGAATACAAAAAATAGAAAAAAAATTTGGTAAAAAATGGTGATAATTCGGCTAAATATCGTCTAACGTCATTTTTATTGAAAAAATCATACTTTTTATATTTTTATCGTTAAGTTCACTTTATTTTACATCTTAAACATGTCTTTACACAACATTTGGGTGAATAGATAAGGTCGTAAAAAAATTTTCAAAAAAAGGTGATGAATCTGCTAAATATCATCTTAAGTCATTTCTATTAAATTAATCATACTTTTTATATTTTTAACGTTAAGTTCACATTATTTTACATCTAAAACACGTCTTTACAATACATTTGGGTGAATATAAAAAATAGAAAAAAAATTTGGGAAAAATTTGGTAAAAAACGGTGATAATTCCGCTAAATATCGTTTAAAGTAATTTGTATTAAACTAATCATACTTTTTATATTTTTAACGTTAAGTTCACATTATTTTACATCTAAAACACGTATTTACAATATATTTGGGTGAATACAAAAAATAGAAAAAAAATTTGGGAAAAAATTTGTTAAAAAATGGTTATTAATCTGCTAATTATCGTTCAAAGTCATTTATATTGAACTAATCATAGTTTTTATATTTTTATCGCTAATTTCACATAATTTTACATCTAAAACACGTCTTTACAATACATTTGGGTGAATATAAAAGGTCGTAAAAAAATTTTGAAAACAGGTGATGAATCCGCTAAATATCGTCTTAAGTCATTTCTATTAAACTAATCATACTTTTTATATTTTTAACGTTAAGTTCACATTATTTTACATCTAAAACATAATTTACAATACATTTGGGTGAATACAAAAAATAGAAAAAAAATTTGGGAAAAAATTTGGTAAAAAATGGTGTTAATTCCGCTAAATATCTTTAATGTCATTTGTATTGAACTAATCATACTTTTTATATTTTTATCGTTAAGTTCACATTATTTTACATCTAAAACACGTATTTACAATACATTTGGGTGAATATAAAAGGTCGTAAAAAAATTTTGAAATACAGGTGATGAATCCGCTAAATATCGTCTTAATTCATGTCTATTGAACTAATCGTACTTTTTAAATTTTTATCGTTAAGTTCACATAATTTTACATCTAAAACACGTATTTACAATACATTTGGGTGACTACAAAAAATAGAAAA
The DNA here is from genome assembly GCF_037042655.1 of Diuraphis noxia. NCBI lineage: Eukaryota > Metazoa > Arthropoda > Insecta > Hemiptera > Aphididae > Diuraphis > Diuraphis noxia. The sequence continues at coordinate 2,814,195 of NW_028301715.1, read as the reverse complement.
AAAATTAGGGAAAAAATTTGGTAAAAAATGGTGATAATTCTGCTAAATATCGTTTAAAGTCATTTGTATTGAACTAATCATACTTTTTATATTTTTATCGTTAAGTTCACATAATTTTACATCTAAAACACGTCTTTACAATACATTTGGGTGAATATAAAAGGTCGTAAAAAAATTTTGAAATACAGGTGATGAATCCGCTAAATATCGTCTTAAATCATTTCTATTAAACTAATCATACTTTTTATATTTTTAACGTTAAGTTCACATTATTTTACATCTAAAACACGTATTTAAAATAATTTGGGTGAATACAAAAAATAGAAAAAAAATTTGGGAAAAAATTTGGTAAAAAATGGTGATAATTCCGCTAAATATCGTTTAAAGTCATTTGTATTGAACTAATCATACTTTTTATATTTTTATCGTTAAGTTCACATAATTTTACATCTAAAACACGTCTTTACAATACATTTGGGTGAATATAAAAGGTCGTAAAAAAATTTTGAAATACAGGTGATGAATCCGCTAAATATCGTCTTAAGTCATTTCAATTAAACTAATCATACTTTTTATATTTTTAACGTTAAGTTAACATTATTTTACATCTAAAACACGTATTTACAATACATTTGGGTGACTACAAAAAATAGAAAAAAATTTGGGAAAAAATTTGGTAAAAAATGGTGATAATTCCGATAAATATCGATTAAAGTCATTTGTATTGAACTAATCATACTTTTTATATGTTTATCGTTAAGTTCACATAATTTTACATCTAAAACACGTCTTTACAATACATTTGGGTGAATATAAAAGGTCGTAAAAAAATTTTGAAATACAGGTGATGAATCCGCTAAATATCGTCTTAATTCATTTCTATTAAACTAATCATACCTTTTATATTTTTAACGTTAAGTTCACATTATTTTACATCTAAAACACGAGTTTACAATACATTTATGTGAATACAAAAAATAGAAAAAAAATTTAGGAAAAAATTTAGTAAAAAATTGTGATAATTCCGCTAAATATCGTTTAAAGTCATTTGTATTGAACTAATCATACTTTTTATATTTTTATCGTTAAGTTCACATTATTTTACATCTAAAACACGTATTTACATTACATTTGGGTGAATACAAAAAATAGAAAAAAAATTTTGGAAAAATTAGGTAAAAAATGGTGATAATTCCGCTAAATATCGTTTAAATTAATTTGTATTGAACTAATCATACTTTTTATATTTTTATCGTTAATTTCACATTATTTTACATCTAAAACACGTATTTACAATACATTTGGGTGAATATAAAAGGTCGTAAAAAAATTTTGAAAAAAAGGTGATGAATCCGCTAAATATCGTCTTAAGTCATTTCTATTAAACTAATCATACTTTTTATATTTTTATCGTTAAGTTCTCATTATTTTACATCTAAAACATGTCTTTACAATACATTTAGGTGAATATAAAAGGTCGTAAAAAAATTTGAAATACAGGTGATGAATCCGCTTAATATCGTCTTAAGTCATTTCTATTGAACTAATCATACTTTTTATATTTTTATCGTTAAGTTCACATAATTTTACATCTAAAACACGTATTTACAATACATTTGGGTGACTACAAAAAATAGAAAAAAAATTTGGGAAAAAATTTGGTAAAAAATGGTGATAATTCCGATAAATATCGTTAAAGTCATTTGTATTGAACTAATCATACTTTTTATATTTTTAACGTTAAGTTCAAATTATTTTACATCTAAAGCACGTATTTACAATACATTTGGGTGAATACAAAAAATAGAAAAAAAATTTGGTAAAAAATGGTGATAATTCCGCTAAATATCGTTTAAACTCATTTGTATTGAACTAATCATACTTTTTATATTTTTATCGTTAAGTTCATATAATTCTACATCTAAAAAACGTCTTTACAATACATTTGGGTGAATATAAAAGGTCGTAAAAAAATTTTGAAAAAAAGGTGATGAATCCGCTAAATATCGTCTTAAGTCATTTCTATTAAACTAATCATCCTTTTTATATTTTTAACGTTAAGTTCACATTATTTTACATCTAAAACACGTCTTTACTATACATTTGGGTGAATACAAAAAATAGAAAAAAAATTTGGTAAAAAATGGTGATAATTCGGCTAAATATCGTCTAACGTCATTTTTATTGAAAAAATAATACTTTTTATATTTTTATCGTTAAGTTCACTTTATTTTACATCTTAAACATGTCTTTACACAACATTTGGGTGAATAGATAAGGTCGTAAAAAAATTTTCAAAAAAAGGTGATGAATCTGCTAAATATCATCTTAAGTCATTTCTATTAAATTAATCATACTTTTTATATTTTTAACGTTAAGTTCACATTATTTTACATCTAAAACACGTCTTTACAATACATTTGGGTGAATATAAAAAATAGAAAAAAAATTTGGGAAAAATTTGGTAAAAAACGGTGATAATTCCGCTAAATATCGTTTAAAGTAATTTGTATTAAACTAATCATACTTTTTATATTTTTAACGTTAAGTTCACATTATTTTACATCTAAAACACGTATTTACAATATATTTGGGTGAATACAAAAAATAGAAAAAAAATTTGGGAAAAAATTTGTTAAAAAATGGTTATTAATCTGCTAATTATCGTTCAAAGTCATTTATATTGAACTAATCATAGTTTTTATATTTTTATCGCTAATTTCACATAATTTTACATCTAAAACACGTCTTTACAATACATTTGGGTGAATATAAAAGGTCGTAAAAAAATTTTGAAAACAGGTGATGAATCCGCTAAATATCGTCTTAAGTCATTTCTGTTAAACTAATCATACTTTTTATATTTTTAACGTTAAGTTCACATTATTTTACATCTAAAACACGTATTTACAATACATTTGGGTGAATACAAAAAATAGAAAAAAAATTTGGGAAAAAATTTGGTAAAAATGGTGATAATTCCTCTAAATATCGTTTAAAGTCAGTTGTATTGAACTAATCATACTTTTTATATTTTTATCGTTAAGTTCACATAATTTTACATCTAAAACACGTCTTTACAATACTTTTTGATGAATATAAAAGGTCGTAAAAAAATTTTGAAAACAGGTGATGAATCCGCTAAATATCGTCTTAAGTCATTTCTATTAAACTAATCATACTTTTTATATTTTTAACGTTAAGTTCAAATTATTTTACATCTAAAGCACGTATTTACAATACATTTGGGTGAATACAAAAAATAGAAAAATAATTTGGGAAAAATTTGGTAAAAAATGGTGATAATTCCGCTAAATATCGTTTAAAGTCATTTCTATTAAACTAATAATTCTTTTTATATTTTTAACGTTAAGTTCACATTATTTTACATCTAAAACACGTATTTACAATACATTTGGGTTGATTACAAAAAATAGAAAAAAAATTTGGTAAAAAATGGTGATAATTCCGCTAAATATCGTTTAAAGTAATTTGTATTGAACTAATCATACTTTTTATATTTTTATCGTTAAGTTCACATTATTTTACATCTAAAACACGTATTTACAATACATTTGCGTGAATAACAAAAATAGAAAAAAAATTTGGTAAAAAATGGTGATAATTCCGCTAAATATCGTTTAAAGTCATTTGTATTGAACTAATCATACTTTTTATATTTTTATCGTTAAGTTCACATAATTCTAAATCTAAAACACGTCTTTACAATACATTTGGGTGAATATAAAAGGTCGTAAAAAATTTTTGAAAAAAAGGCGATGAATCCGCTAAATATCGTCTTTAGTCATTTCTATTAAACTAATCATACTTTTTATATTTTTAACGTTAAGTTCACATTATTTTACATCAAAAACACGTCTTTACAATACATTTGGATGAATACAAAAGGTCGTAAAAATATTTTGAAAAACAGGTGATGAATCCGCTAAATATCGTCTTAAGTCATTTCTATTAAACTAATCATACTTTTTATATTTTTAACGTTAATTTCACATTATTTTACATCTAAAACACGTATTTACAATACATTTGGGTGAATACAAAAAATAGAAAAAAAATTTTGGAAAAAGTTGGTAAAAAATGGTGATAATTCCGCTAAATATCGTTTAAATTAATTTGTATTGAACTAATCATACTTTTTATATTTTTATCGTTAAGTTCTCATTATTTTACATCTAAAACATGTCTTTACAATACATTTAGGTAAATATAAAAGGTCGTAAAAAAATTTGAAATACAGGTGATGAATCCGCTAAATATCGTTTTAAGTCATTTCTATTGAACTAATCATACTTTTTATATTTTTATCGTTAAGTTCACATAATTTTACATCTAAAACACGTATTTACAATACATTTGGGTGACTACAAAAAATAGAAAAAAAATTTGGGAAAAAATTTGGTAAATAATGGTGATAATTCCGCTAAATATCGTTAAAGTCATTTGTATTGAACTAATCATACTTTTTATATTTTTATCGTTAAGTTCACATAATTTTACATCTAAAACACGTCTTTACAATACTTTTTGATGAATATAAAAGGTCGTAAAAAAATTTTGAAAACAGGTGATGAATCCGCTAAATATCGTCTTAAGTCATTTCTATTAAACTAATCATACCTTTTATATTTTTAACGTTAAGTTCACATTATTTTACATCTAAAACACGAGTTTACAATACATTTATGTGAATACAAAAAATAGAAAAAAAATTTAGGAAAAAATTTAGTAAAAAATTGTGATAATTCCGCTAAATATCGTTTAAAGTCATTTGTATTGAACTAATCATACTTTTTATATTTTTATCGTTAAGTTCACATTATTTTACATCTAAAACACGTATTTACATTACATTTGGGTGAATACAAAAAATAGAAAAAAAATTTTGGAAAAATTAGGTAAAAAATGGTGATAATTCCGCTAAATATCGTTTAAATTAATTTGTATTGAACTAATCATACTTTTTATATTTTTATCGTTAATTTCACATTATTTTACATCTAAAACACGTATTTACAATACATTTGGGTGAATATAAAAGGTCGTAAAAAAATTTTGAAAAAAAGGTGATGAATCCGCTAAATATCGTCTTAAGTCATTTCTATTAAACTAATCATACTTTTTATATTTTTATCGTTAAGTTCTCATTATTTTACATCTAAAACATGTCTTTACAATACATTTAGGTGAATATAAAAGGTCGTAAAAAAATTTGAAATACAGGTGATGAATCCGCTTAATATCGTCTTAAGTCATTTCTATTGAACTAATCATACTTTTTATATTTTTATCGTTAAGTTCACATAATTTTACATCTAAAACACGTATTTACAATACATTTGGGTGACTACAAAAAATAGAAAAAAAATTTGGGAAAAAATTTGGTAAAAAATGGTGATAATTCCGATAAATATCGTTAAAGTCATTTGTATTGAACTAATCATACTTTTTATATTTTTAACGTTAAGTTCAAATTATTTTACATCTAAAGCACGTATTTACAATACATTTGGGTGAATACAAAAAATAGAAAAAAAATTTGGTAAAAAATGGTGATAATTCCGCTAAATATCGTTTAAACTCATTTGTATTGAACTAATCATACTTTTTATATTTTTATCGTTAAGTTCATATAATTCTACATCTAAAAAACGTCTTTACAATACATTTGGGTGAATATAAAAGGTCGTAAAAAAATTTTGAAAAAAAGGTGATGAATCCGCTAAATATCGTCTTAAGTCATTTCTATTAAACTAATCATCCTTTTTATATTTTTAACGTTAAGTTCACATTATTTTACATCTAAAACACGTCTTTACTATACATTTGGGTGAATACAAAAAATAGAAAAAAAATTTGGTAAAAAATGGTGATAATTCGGCTAAATATCGTCTAACGTCATTTTTATTGAAAAAATAATACTTTTTATATTTTTATCGTTAAGTTCACTTTATTTTACATCTTAAACATGTCTTTACACAACATTTGGGTGAATAGATAAGGTCGTAAAAAAATTTTCAAAAAAAGGTGATGAATCTGCTAAATATCATCTTAAGTCATTTCTATTAAATTAATCATACTTATTATATTTTTAACGTTAAGTTCACATTATTTTACATCTAAAACACGTCTTTACAATACATTTGGGTGAATATAAAAAATAGAAAAAAAATTTGGGAAAAATTTGGTAAAAAACGGTGATAATTCCGCTAAATATCGTTTAAAGTAATTTGTATTAAACTAATCATACTTTTTATATTTTTAACGTTAAGTTCACATTATTTTACATCTAAAACACGTATTTACAATATATTTGGGTGAATACAAAAAATAGAAAAAAAATTTGGGAAAAAATTTGTTAAAAAATGGTTATTAATCTGCTAATTATCGTTCAAAGTCATTTATATTGAACTAATCATAGTTTTTATATTTTTATCGCTAATTTCACATAATTTTACATCTAAAACACGTCTTTACAATACATTTGGGTGAATATAAAAGGTCGTAAAAAAATTTTGAAAACAGGTGATGAATCCGCTAAATATCGTCTTAAGTCATTTCTGTTAAACTAATCATACTTTTTATATTTTTAACGTTAAGTTCACATTATTTTACATCTAAAACACGTATTTACAATACATTTGGGTGAATACAAAAAATAGAAAAAAAATTTGGGAAAAAATTTGGTAAAAATGGTGATAATTCCTCTAAATATCGTTTAAAGTCAGTTGTATTGAACTAATCATACTTTTTATATTTTTATCGTTAAGTTCACATAATTTTACATCTAAAACACGTCTTTACAATACTTTTTGATGAATATAAAAGGTCGTAAAAAAATTTTGAAAACAGGTGATGAATCCGCTAAATGTCGTCTTAAGTCATTTCTATTAAACTAATCATACTTTTTATATTTTTAACGTTAAGTTCAAATTATTTTACATCTAAAGCACGTATTTACAATACATTTGGGTGAATACAAAAAATAGAAAAATAATTTGGGAAAAATTTGGTAAAAAATGGTGATAATTCCGCTAAATATCGTTTAAAGTCATTTCTATTAAACTAATAATTCTTTTTATATTTTTAACGTTAAGTTCACATTATTTTACATCTAAAACACGTATTTACAATACATTTGGGTTGATTACAAAAAATAGAAAAAAAATTTGGTAAAAAATGGTGATAATTCCGCTAAATATCGTTTAAAGTAATTTGTATTGAACTAATCATACTTTTTATATTTTTATCGTTAAGTTCACATTATTTTACATCTAAAACACGTATTTACAATACATTTGCGTGAATACAAAAAATAGAAAAAAAATTTGGTAAAAAATGGTGATAATTCCGCTAAATATCGTTTAAAGTCATTTGTATTGAACTAATCATACTTTTTATATTTTTATCGTTAAGTTCACATAATTCTAAATCTAAAACACGTCTTTACAATACATTTGGGTGAATATAAAAGGTCGTAAAAAATTTTTGAAAAAAAGGCGATGAATCCGCTAAATATCGTCTTTAGTCATTTCTATTAAACTAATCATACTTTTTATATTTTTAACGTTAAGTTCACATTATTTTACATCAAAAACACGTCTTTACAATACATTTGGATGAATACAAAAGGTCGTAAAAATATTTTGAAAAACAGGTGATGAATCCGCTAAATATCGTCTTAAGTCATTTCTATTAAACTAATCATACTTTTTATATTTTTAACGTTAATTTCACATTATTTTACATCTAAAACACGTATTTACAATACATTTGGGTGAATACAAAAAATAGAAAAAAAATTTTGGAAAAAGTTGGTAAAAAATGGTGATAATTCCGCTAAATATCGTTTAAATTAATTTGTATTGAACTAATCATACTTTTTATATTTTTATCGTTAAGTTCTCATTATTTTACATCTAAAACATGTCTTTACAATACATTTAGGTAAATATAAAAGGTCGTAAAAAAATTTGAAATACAGGTGATGAATCCGCTAAATATCGTTTTAAGTCATTTCTATTGAACTAATCATACTTTTTATATTTTTATCGTTAAGTTCACATAATTTTACATCTAAAACACGTATTTACAATACATTTGGGTGACTACAAAAAATAGAAAAAAAATTTGGGAAAAAATTTGGTAAATAATGGTGATAATTCCGCTAAATATCGTTAAAGTCATTTGTATTGAACTAATCATACTTTTTATATTTTTATCGTTAAGTTCACATAATTTTACATCTAAAACACGTCTTTACAATACTTTTTGATGAATATAAAAGGTCGTAAAAAAATTTTGAAAACAGGTGATGAATCCGCTAAATATCGTCTTAAGTCATTTCTATTAAACTAATCATACCTTTTATATTTTTAACGTTAAGTTCACATTATTTTACATCTAAAACACGAGTTTACAATACATTTATGTGAATACAAAAAATAGAAAAAAAATTTAGGAAAAAATTTAGTAAAAAATTGTGATAATTCCGCTAAATATCGTTTAAAGTCATTTGTATTGAACTAATCATACTTTTTATATTTTTATCGTTAAGTTCACATTATTTTACATCTAAAACACGTATTTACATTACATTTGGGTGAATACAAAAAATAGAAAAAAAATTTTGGAAAAATTAGGTAAAAAATGGTGATAATTCCGCTAAATATCGTTTAAATTAATTTGTATTGAACTAATCATACTTTTTATATTTTTATCGTTAATTTCACATTATTTTACATCTAAAACACGTATTTACAATACATTTGGGTGAATATAAAAGGTCGTAAAAAAATTTTGAAAAAAAGGTGATGAATCCGCTAAATATCGTCTTAAGTCATTTCTATTAAACTAATCATACTTTTTATATTTTTATCGTTAAGTTCTCATTATTTTACATCTAAAACATGTCTTTACAATACATTTAGGTGAATATAAAAGGTCGTAAAAAAATTTGAAATACAGGTGATGAATCCGCTTAATATCGTCTTAAGTCATTTCTATTGAACTAATCATACTTTTTATATTTTTATCGTTAAGTTCACATAATTTTACATCTAAAACACGTATTTACAATACATTTGGTTGACTACAAAAAATAGAAAAAAAATTTGGGAAAAAATTTGGTAAAAAATGGTGATAATTCCGATAAATATCGTTAAAGTCATTTGTATTGAACTAATCATACTTTTTATATTTTTAACGTTAAGTTCAAATTATTTTACATCTAAAGCACGTATTTACAATACATTTGGGTGAATACAAAAAATAGAAAAAAAATTTGGTAAAAAATGGTGATAATTCCGCTAAATATCGTTTAAACTCATTTGTATTGAACTAATCATACTTTTTATATTTTTATCGTTAAGTTCATATAATTCTACATCTAAAAAACGTCTTTACAATACATTTGGGTGAATATAAAAGGTCGTAAAAAAATTTTGAAAAAAAGGTGATGAATCCGCTAAATATCGTCTTAAGTCATTTCTATTAAACTAATCATCCTTTTTATATTTTTAACGTTAAGTTCACATTATTTTACATCTAAAACACGTCTTTACTATACATTTGGGTGAATACAAAAAATAGAAAAAAAATTTGGTAAAAAATGGTGATAATTCGGCTAAATATCGTCTAACGTCATTTTTATTGAAAAAATCATACTTTTTATATTTTTATCGTTAAGTTCACTTTATTTTACATCTTAAACATGTCTTTACACAACATTTGGGTGAATAGATAAGGTCGTAAAAAAATTTTCAAAAAAAGGTGATGAATCTGCTAAATATCATCTTAAGTCATTTCTATTAAATTAATCATACTTTTTATATTTTTAACGTTAAGTTCACATTATTTTACATCTAAAACACGTCTTTACAATACATTTGGGTGAATATAAAAAATAGAAAAAAAATTTGGGAAAAATTTGGTAAAAAACGGTGATAATTCCGCTAAATATCGTTTAAAGTGATTTGTATTAAACTAATCATACTTTTTATATTTTTAACGTTAAGTTCACATTATTTTACATCTAAAACACGTATTTACAATATATTTGGGTGAATACAAAAAATAGAAAAAAAATTTGGGAAAAAATTTGTTAAAAAATGGTTATTAATCTGCTAATTATCGTTCAAAGTCATTTATATTGAACTAATCATAGTTTTTATATTTTTATCGCTAATTTCACATAATTTTACATCTAAAACACGTCTTTACAATACATTTGGGTGAATATAAAAGGTCGTAAAAAAATTTTGAAAACAGGTGATGAATCCGCTAAATATCGTCTTAAGTCATTTCTATTAAACTAATCATACTTTTTATATTTTTAACGTTAAGTTCACATTATTTTACATCTAAAACACGTATTTACAATACATTTGGGTGAATACAAAAAATAGAAAAAAAATTTGGGAAAAAATTTGGTAAAAATGGTGATAATTCCTCTAAATATCGTTTAAAGTCAGTTGTATTGAACTAATCATACTTTTTATATTTTTATCGTTAAGTTCACATAATTTTACATCTAAAACACGTCTTTACAATACTTTTTGATGAATATAAAAGGTCGTAAAAAAATTTTGAAAACAGGTGATGAATCCGCTAAATATCGTCTTAAGTCATTTCTATTAAACTAATCATACTTTTTATATTTTTAACGTTAAGTTCAAATTATTTTACATCTAAAGCACGTATTTACAATACATTTGGGTGAATACAAAAAATAGAAAAATAATTTGGGAAAAATTTGGTAAAAAATGGTGATAATTCCGCTAAATATCGTTTAAAGTCATTTCTATTAAACTAATAATTCTTTTTATATTTTTAACGTTAAGTTCACATTATTTTACATCTAAAACACGTATTTACAATACATTTGGGTTGATTACAAAAAATAGAAAAAAAATTTGGTAAAAAATGGTGATAATTCCGCTAAATATCGTTTAAAGTAATTTGTATTGAACTAATCATACTTTTTATATTTTTATCGTTAAGTTCACATTATTTTACATCTAAAACACGTATTTACAATACATTTGCGTGAATACAAAAAATAGAGAAAAAATTTGGTAAAAAATGGTGATAATTCCGCTAAATATCGTTTAAAGTCATTTGTATTGAACTAATCATACTTTTTATATTTTTATCGTTAAGTTCACATAATTCTAAATCTAAAACACGTCTTTACAATACATTTGGGTGAATATAAAAGGTCGTAAAAAATTTTTGAAAAAAAGGCGATGAATCCGCTAAATATCGTCTTTAGTCATTTCTATTAAACTAATCATACTTTTTATATTTTTAACGTTAAGTTCACATTATTTTACATCAAAAACACGTCTTTACAATACATTTGGATGAATACAAAAGGTCGTAAAAATATTTTGAAAAACAGGTGATGAATCCGCTAAATATCGTCTTAAGTCATTTCTATTAAACTAATCATACTTTTTATATTTTTAACGTTAATTTCACATTATTTTACATCTAAAACACGTATTTACAATACATTTGGGTGAATACAAAAAATAGAAAAAAAATTTTGGAAAAAGTTGGTAAAAAATGGTGATAATTCCGCTAAATATCGTTTAAATTAATTTGTATTGAACTAATCATACTTTTTATATTTTTATCGTTAAGTTCTCATTATTTTACATCTAAAACATGTCTTTACAATACATTTAGGTAAATATAAAAGGTCGTAAAAAAATTTGAAATACAGGTGATGAATCCGCTAAATATCGTTTTAAGTCATTTCTATTGAACTAATCATACTTTTTATATTTTTATCGTTAAGTTCACATAATTTTACATCTAAAACACGTATTTACAATACATTTGGGTGACTACAAAAAATAGAAAAAAAATTTGGGAAAAAATTTGGTAAATAATGGTGATAATTCCGCTAAATATCGTTAAAGTCATTTGTATTGAACTAATCATACTTTTTATATTTTTATCGTTAAGTTCACATAATTTTACATCTAAAACACGTCTTTACAATACTTTTTGATGAATATAAAAGGTCGTAAAAAAATTTTGAAAACAGGTGATGAATCCGCTAAATATCGTCTTAAGTCATTTCTATTAAACTAATCATACTTTTTATATTTTTAACGTTAAGTTCAAATTATTTTACATCTAAAGCACGTATTTACAATACATTTGGGTGAATATAAAAAATAGAAAAAAAATTTGGGAAAAAATTGGTAAAAAATGGTGATAATTCCGCTAAATATCGTTTAAAGTAATTTGTATTGAACTTATCATACTTTTTATATTTTTATCGTTAAGTTCACATTATTATACATCTAAAACACGTATTTACAATACATTTGCGTGAATACAAAAAATAGAAAAAAAATTTGGTAATAAATGGTGAAAATTCCGCTAAATATCGTTTAAAGTCATCTGTATTGAACTAATCATACTTTTTATATTTTTTCTTTAAGTTCACATTATTTTACATCTAAAACACGTCTTTACAATACATTTGGGTGAATATAAAAAATAGAAAAAAAAATTTGGGAAAAATTTGGAAAAAAATGGTGATAATTCCGCTAAATATCGTTTAAAGTAATTTGTATTGAACTAATCATACTTATTATATTTTTAACGTTAAGTTTACATTATTTTACATCTAATACACGTCTTTACAATACATTTGGGTGAATATAAAAGGTCGTAAAAAAATTTTGAAAAAAACGTGAATAATCCGCTAAATATCGTCTTAAGTCATTTCTATTTAACTAATCATACTTTTTATATTGTTAACGTTAAGTTCACATTATTTTACATCTAAAACACGTATTTACAATACATTTGGGTGAATACAAAAAATAGAAAAAAAATTTTGGAAAAAGTTGGTAAAAAATGGTGATAATTCCGCTAAATATCGTTTAAATTAATTTGTTTTGAACTAATCATACTTTTTATATTTTTATCGTTAAGTTCTCATTATTTTAAATCTAAAACACGTCTTTACAATACATTTGGGTGAATATAAAAAATAGAAAAAAAATTTGGGAAAAATTTGGTAAAAAATTGTTATAATTCCGCTAAATATCGTTTAAAGTAATTTGTATTAAACTAATCATACTTTTTATATTTTTAACGTTAAGTTCACATTATTTTACATCTAAAACACGTATTTACAATATATTTGGGTGAATACAAAAAATAGAAAAAAAATTTGGGAAAAAATTTGGTAAAAAATGGTTATTAATCTGCTAATTATCGTTCTAAGTCATTTATATTGAACTAATCATAGTTTTTATATTTTTATCGCTAATTTCACATAATTTTACATCTAAAACACGTCTTTACAATACATTTGGGTGAATATAAAAGGTCGTAAAAAAATTTTGAAAACAGGTGATGAATCCGCTAAATATCGTCTTAAGTCATTTCTATTAAACTAATCATACTTTTTATATTTTTAACGTTAATTTCACATTATTTTACATCTAAAAAACGTCTTTACAATACATTTGGGTGAATATAAAAAATAGAAAAAAAATTTGGGAAAAAATTGGTAAAAAATGGTGATAATTCCGCTAAATATCGTTTAAAGTAATTTGTATTGAACTAATCATACTTTTTATATTTTTAACGTTAAGTTTACATTATTTTACATCTAATACACGTCTTTACAATACATTTGGGTGAATATAAAAGGTCGTAAAAAAATTTTGAAAACAGGTGATGAATCCGCTAAATATCGTCTTAAGTCATTTCTATTAAACTAATCATACTTTTTATATTTTTAACGTTAATTTCACATTATTTTCCATCTAAAAAACGTCTTTACAATACATTTGGGTGAATATAAAAAATAGAAAAAAAATTTGGGAAAAAATTGGTAAAAAATGGTGATAATTCCGCTAATTATCGTTTAAAGTAATTTGTATTGAACTAATCATACTTTTTATATTTTTAACGTTAAGTTTACATTATTTTACATCTAATACACGTCTTTACAATACATTTGGGTGAATATAAAAGGTCGTAAAAAAATTTTGAAAACAGGTGATGAATCCGCTAAATATCGTCTTAAGTCATTTCTATTAAACTAATCATACTTTTTATATTGTTAACGTTAAGTTCACATTATTTTACATCTAAAACACGTATTTACAATACATTTGGGTGAATACAAAAAATAGAAAAAAAATTTTGGAAAAAGTTGGTAAAAAATGGTGATAATTCCGCTAAATATCGTTTAAATTAATTTGTATTGAACTAATCATACTTTTTATATTTTTATCGTTAAGTTCTGATTATTTTACATCTAAAACATGTCTTTACAATACATTTAGGTGAATATAAAAGGTCGTAAAAAAATTTGAAATACAGGTGATGAATCCGCTAAATATCGTCTTAAGTCATTTCTATTGAACTAATCATACTTTTTATATTTTTATCGTTAAGTTCACATAATTTTACATCTAAAACACGTATTTACAATACATTCGGGTGACTACAAAAAATAGAAAAAAATTTTGGGAAAAAATTTGGAAAAAAATGGTGATAATTCCGCTAAATATCGTTTAAAGTAATTTGTATTGAACTAATCATACTTTTTATATTTTTATCGTTAAGTCCACATAATTTTACATCTAAAACACGTCTTTACAATACATTTGGGTGAATATAAAAGGTCGTAAAAAAATTTTGAAATACAGGTGATGAATCCGCTAAATATCGTCTTAATTCATTTCTATTAAACTAATCATACTTTTTATATTTTTAACGTTAAGTTTACATTAGTTTACACGTGTTTACAATACATTTATGTGAATACAAAAAATAGAAAAAAAATTTGGGAAAAAATTTGGTAAAAAATGGTGATAATTCCGCTAAATATCGTTTAAAGTAATTTGTATTGAACTAATCATACTTTTTATATTTTTATCGTTAAGTTCACATTATTTTACATCTAAAACATAATTTACAATACATTTGGGTGAATACAAAAAATAGAAAAAAAATTTGGGAAAAAATTTGGTAAAAAATGGTGTTAATTCCGCTAAATATCGTTTAATGTCATTTGTATTGAACTAATCATACTTTTTATATTTTTATCGTTAAGTTCACATTATTTTACATCTAAAACACGTATTTACAATACATTTGGGTGAATATAAAAGGTCGTAAAAAAATTTTGAAATACAGGTGATGAATCCGCTAAATATCGTCTTAATTCATGTCTATTGAACTAATCGTACTTTTTAAATTTTTATCGTTAAGTTCACATAATTTTACATCTAAAACACGTATTTACAATACATTTGGGTGACTACAAAAAATAGAAAAAAAATTTGGGAAAAAATTTGGTAAAAAATGGTGATAATTCTGCTAAATATCGTTTAAAGTCATTTGTATTGAACTAATCATACTTTTTATATTTTTATCGTTAAGTTCACATAATTTTACATCTAAAACACGTCTTTACAATACATTTGGGTGAATATAAAAGGTCGTAAAAAAATTTTGAAATACAGGTGATGAATCCGCTAAATATCGTCTTATATCATTTCTATTAAACTAATCATACTTTTTATATTTTTAACGTTAAGTTCACATTATTTTACATCTAAAACACGTATTTAAAATAATTTGGGTGAATACAAAAAATAGAAAAAAAATTTGGGAAAAAATTTGGTAAAAAATGGTGATAATTCCGCTAAATATCGTTTAAAGTCATTTGTATTGAACTAATCATACTTTTTATATTTTTATCGTTAAGTTCACATAATTTTACATCTAAAACACGTCTTTACAATACATTTGGGTGAATATAAAAGGTCGTAAAAAAATTTTGAAATACAGGTGATGAATCCGCTAAATATCGTCTTAAGTCATTTCTATTAAACTAATCATACTTTTTATATTTTTAACGTTAAGTTAACATTATTTTACATCTAAAACACGTATTTACAATACATTTGGGTGACTACAAAAAATAGAAAAAAAATTTGGGAAAAAATTTGGTAAAAAATGGTGATAATTCCGATAAATATCGATTAAAGTCATTTGTATTGAACTAATCATACTTTTTATATGTTTATCGTTAAGTTCACATAATTTTACATCTAAAACACGTCTTTACAATACATTTGGGTGAATATAAAAGGTCGTAAAAAAATTTTGAAATACAGGTGATGAATCCGCTAAATATCGTCTTAATTCATTTCTATTAAACTAATCATACTTTTTATATTTTTAACGTTAAGTTCACATTATTTTACATCTAAAACACGAGTTTACAATACATTTATGTGAATACAAAAAATAGAAAAAAAATTTAGGAAAAAATTTAGTAAAAAATTGTGATAATTCCGCTAAATATCGTTTAAAGTCATTTGTATTGAACTAATCATACTTTTTATATTTTTATCGTTAAGTTCACATTATTTTACATCTAAAACACGTATTTACATTACATTTGGGTGAATACAAAAAATAGAAAAAAAATTTGGGAAAAAATTTGGTAAATAATGGTGATAATTCCGCTAAATATCGTTTAAATTAATTTGTATTGAACTAATCATACTTTTTATATTTTTATCGTTAATTTCACATTATTTTACATCTAAAACACGTATTTACAATACATTTGGGTGAATATAAAAGGTCGTAAAAAAATTTTGAAAAAAAGGTGATAATTCCGCTAAATATCGTTTAAATTAATTTGTATTGAACTAATCATACTTTTTATATTTTTATCGTTAAGTTCTCATTATTTTACATCTAAAACATGTCTTTACAATACATTTAGGTGAATATAAAAGGTCGTAAAAAAATTTGAAATACAGGTGATGAATCCGCTAAATATCGTCTTAAGTCATTTCTATTGAACTAATCATACATTTTATATTTTTATCGTTAAGTTCACATAATTTTACATCTAAAACACGTATTTACAATACATTTGGGTGACTACAAAAAATAGAAAAAAAATTTGGGAAAAAATTTGGTAAAAAATGGTGATAATTCCGATAAATATCGTTAAAGTCATTTGTATTGAACTAATCATACTTTTTATATTTTTAACGTTAAGTTCAAATTATTTTACATCTAAAGCACGTATTTACAATACATTTGGGTGAATACAAAAAATAGAAAAAAAATTTGGTAAAAAATGGTGATAATTCCGCTAAATATCGTTAAAGTCATTTGTATTGAACTAATCATACTTTTTATATTTTTATCGTTAAGTCCACATAATTTTACATCTAAAACACGTCTTTACAATACATTTGGGTGAATATAAAAGGTCGTAAAAAAATTTTGAAATACAGGTGATGAATCCGCTAAATATCGTCTTAATTCATTTCTATTGAACTAATCATACTTTTTATATTTTTAACGTTAAGTTCACATTATTTTACATCTAAAACACGAGTTTACAATACATTTATGTGAATACAAAAAATAGAAAAAAAATTTAGGAAAAAATTTAGTAAAAAATTGTGATAATTCCGCTAAATATCGTTTAAAGTCATTTGTATTGAACTAATCATACTTTTTATATTTTTATCGTTAAGTTCACATTATTTTACATCTAAAACACGTATTTACATTACATTTGGGTGAATACAAAAAATAGAAAAAAAATTTGGGAAAAAATTTGGTAAAAAATGGTGATAATTCCGCTAAATATCGATTAAAGTCATTTGTATTGAACTAATCCTACTTTTTATATGTTTATCGTTAAGTTCACATAATTTTACATCTAAAACACGTCTTTACAATACATTTGGGTGAATATAAAAGGTCGTAAAAAAATTTTGAAATACAGGTGATGAATCCGCTAAATATCGTCTTAATTCATTTCTATTGAACTAATCATACTTTTTATATTTTTAACGTTAAGTTCACATTATTTTACATCTAAAACACGAGTTTACAATACATTTATGTGAATACAAAAAATAGAAAAAAAATTTAGGAAAAAATTTAGTAAAAAATTGTGATAATTCCGCTAAATATCGTTTAAAGTCATTTGTATTGAACTAATCATACTTTTTATATTTTTATCGTTAAGTTCACATTATTTTACATCTAAAACACGTATTTACATTACATTTGGGTGAATACAAAAAATAGAAAAAAAATTTGGAAAAAATTTGGTAAAAAATGGTGATAATTCCGCTAAATATCGATTAAAGTCATTTGTATTGAACTAATCCTACTTTTTATATGTTTATCGTTAAGTTCACATAATTTTACATCTAAAACACGTCTTTACAATACATTTGGGTGAATATAAAAGGTCGTAAAAAAATTTTGAAATACAGGTGATGAATCCGCTAAATATCGTTAAAGTCATTTGTATTGAACTAATCATACTTTTTATATTTTTATCGTTAAGTTCACATTATTATACATCTAAAACACGTATTTACAATACATTTGCGTGAATACAAAAAATAGAAAAAAAATTTGGTAATAAATGGTGAAAATTCCGCTAAATATCGTTTAAAGTCATCTGTATTGAACTAATCATACTTTTTATAATTTTTTCTTTAAGTTCACATTATTTTACATCTAAAACACGTCTTTACAATACATTTGGGTGAATATAAAAAATAGAAAAAAAAATTTGGGAAAAATTTGGAAAAAAATGGTGATAATTCCGCTAAATATCGTTTAAAGTAATTTGTATTGAACTAATCATACTTATTATATTTTTAACGTTAAGTTTACATTATTTTACATCTAATACACGTCTTTACAATACATTTGGGTGAATATAAAAGGTCGTAAAAAAATTTTGAAAAAAACGTGAATAATCCGCTAAATATCGTCTTAAGTCATTTCTATTAAACTAATCATACTTTTTATATTGTTAACGTTAAGTTCACATTATTTTACATCTAAAACACGTATTTACAATACATTTGGGTGAATACAAAAAATAGAAAAAAAAGTTGGTAAAAAATGGTGATAATTCCGCTAAATATCGTTTAAATTAATTTGTTTTGAACTAATCATACTTTTTATATTTTTATCGTTAAGTTCTCATTATTTTACATCTAATACACGTCTTTACAATACATTTGGGTGAATATAAAAGGTCGTAAAAAAATTTTGAAATACAGGTGATGAATCCGCTAAATATCGTCTTAAGTCATTTCTATTAAACTAATCATACTTTTTATATTTTTAACGTTAATTTCACATTATTTTCCATCTAAAAAACGTCTTTACAATACATTTGGGTGAATATAAAAAATAGAAAAAAAATTTGGGAAAAAATTGGTAAAAAATGGTGATAATTCCGCTAATTATCGTTTAAAGTAATTTGTATTGAACTAATCATACTTTTTATATTTTTAACGTTAAGTTTACATTATTTTACATCTAATACACGTCTTTACAATACATTTGGGTGAATATAAAAGGTCGTAAAAAAATTTTGAAAACAGGTGATGAATCCGCTAAATATCGTCTTAAGTCATTTCTATTAAACTAATCATACTTTTTATATTGTTAACGTTAAGTTCACATTATTTTACATCTAAAACACGTATTTACAATACATTTGGGTGAATACAAAAAATAGAAAAAAAATTTTGGAAAAAGTTGGTAAAAAATGGTGATAATTCCGCTAAATATCGTTTAAATTAATTTGTATTGAACTAATCATACTTTTTATATTTTTATCGTTAAGTTCTGATTATTTTACATCTAAAACATGTCTTTACAATACATTTAGGTGAATATAAAAGGTCGTAAAAAAATTTGAAATACAGGTGATGAATCCGCTAAATATCGTCTTAAGTCATTTCTATTGAACTAATCATACTTTTTATATTTTTATCGTTAAGTTCACATAATTTTACATCTAAAACACGTATTTACAATACATTCGGGTGACTACAAAAAATAGAAAAAAAATTTGGGAAAAAATTTGGAAAAAAATGGTGATAATTCCGCTAAATATCGTTTAAAGTAATTTGTATTGAACTAATCATACTTTTTATATTTTTATCGTTAAGTCCACATAATTTTACATCTAAAACACGTCTTTACAATACATTTGGGTGAATATAAAAGGTCGTAAAAAAATTTTGAAATACAGGTGATGAATCCGCTAAATATCGTCTTAATTCATTTCTATTAAACTAATCATACTTTTTATATTTTTAACGTTAAGTTTACATTAGTTTACACGTGTTTACAATACATTTATGTGAATACAAAAAATAGAAAAAAAATTTGGGAAAAAATTTGGTAAAAAATGGTGATAATTCCGCTAAATATCGTTTAAAGTAATTTGTATTGAACTAATCATACTTTTTATATTTTTATCGTTAAGTTCACATTATTTTACATCTAAAACATAATTTACAATACATTTGGGTGAATACAAAAAATAGAAAAAAAATTTGGGAAAAAATTTGGTAAAAAATGGTGTTAATTCCGCTAAATATCGTTTAATGTCATTTGTATTGAACTAATCATACTTTTTATATTTTTATCGTTAAGTTCACATTATTTTACATCTAAAACACGTATTTACAATACATTTGGGTGAATATAAAAGGTCGTAAAAAAATTTTGAAATACAGGTGATGAATCCGCTAAATATCGTCTTAATTCATGTCTATTGAACTAATCGTACTTTTTAAATTTTTATCGTTAAGTTCACATAATTTTACATCTAAAACACGTATTTACAATACATTTGGGTGACTACAAAAAATAGAAAAAAAATTTGGGAAAAAATTTGGTAAAAAATGGTGATAATTCTGCTAAATATCGTTTAAAGTCATTTGTATTGAACTAATCATACTTTTTATATTTTTATCGTTAAGTTCACATAATTTTACATCTAAAACACGTCTTTACAATACATTTGGGTGAATATAAAAGGTCGTAAAAAAATTTTGAAATACAGGTGATGAATCCGCTAAATATCGTCTTATATCATTTCTATTAAACTAATCATACTTTTTATATTTTTAACGTTAAGTTCACATTATTTTACATCTAAAACACGTATTTAAAATAATTTGGGTGAATACAAAAAATAGAAAAAAAATTTGGGAAAAAATTTGGTAAAAAATGGTGATAATTCCGCTAAATATCGTTTAAAGTCATTTGTATTGAACTAATCATACTTTTTATATTTTTATCGTTAAGTTCACATAATTTTACATCTAAAACACGTCTTTACAATACATTTGGGTGAATATAAAAGGTCGTAAAAAAATTTTGAAATACAGGTGATGAATCCGCTAAATATCGTCTTAAGTCATTTCTATTAAACTAATCATACTTTTTATATTTTTAACGTTAAGTTAACATTATTTTACATCTAAAACACGTATTTACAATACATTTGGGTGACTACAAAAAATAGAAAAAAAATTTGGGAAAAAATTTGGTAAAAAATGGTGATAATTCCGATAAATATCGATTAAAGTCATTTGTATTGAACTAATCATACTTTTTATATGTTTATCGTTAAGTTCACATAATTTTACATCTAAAACACGTCTTTACAATACATTTGGGTGAATATAAAAGGTCGTAAAAAAATTTTGAAATACAGGTGATGAATCCGCTAAATATCGTCTTAATTCATTTCTATTAAACTAATCATACTTTTTATATTTTTAACGTTAAGTTCACATTATTTTACATCTAAAACACGAGTTTACAATACATTTATGTGAATACAAAAAATAGAAAAAAAATTTAGGAAAAAATTTAGTAAAAAATTGTGATAATTCCGCTAAATATCGTTTAAAGTCATTTGTATTGAACTAATCATACTTTTTATATTTTTATCGTTAAGTTCACATTATTTTACATCTAAAACACGTATTTACATTACATTTGGGTGAATACAAAAAATAGAAAAAAAATTTGGGAAAAAATTTGGTAAATAATGGTGATAATTCCGCTAAATATCGTTTAAATTAATTTGTATTGAACTAATCATACTTTTTATATTTTTATCGTTAATTTCACATTATTTTACATCTAAAACACGTATTTACAATACATTTGGGTGAATATAAAAGGTCGTAAAAAAATTTTGAAAAAAAGGTGATAATTCCGCTAAATATCGTTTAAATTAATTTGTATTGAACTAATCATACTTTTTATATTTTTATCGTTAAGTTCTCATTATTTTACATCTAAAACATGTCTTTACAATACATTTAGGTGAATATAAAAGGTCGTAAAAAAATTTGAAATACAGGTGATGAATCCGCTAAATATCGTCTTAAGTCATTTCTATTGAACTAATCATACATTTTATATTTTTATCGTTAAGTTCACATAATTTTACATCTAAAACACGTATTTACAATACATTTGGGTGACTACAAAAAATAGAAAAAAAATTTGGGAAAAAATTTGGTAAAAAATGGTGATAATTCCGATAAATATCGTTAAAGTCATTTGTATTGAACTAATCATACTTTTCATATTTTTAACGTTAAGTTCAAATTATTTTACATCTAAAGCACGTATTTACAATACATTTGGGTGAATACAAAAAATAGAAAAAAAATTTGGTAAAAAATGGTGATAATTCCGCTAAATATCGTTAAAGTCATTTGTATTGAACTAATCATACTTTTTATATTTTTATCGTTAAGTCCACATAATTTTACATCTAAAACACGTCTTTACAATACATTTGGGTGAATATAAAAGGTCGTAAAAAAATTTTGAAATACAGGTGATGAATCCGCTAAATATCGTCTTAATTCATTTCTATTGAACTAATCATACTTTTTATATTTTTAACGTTAAGTTCACATTATTTTACATCTAAAACACGAGTTTACAATACATTTATGTGAATACAAAAAATAGAAAAAAAATTTAGGAAAAAATTTAGTAAAAAATTGTGATAATTCCGCTAAATATCGTTTAAAGTCATTTGTATTGAACTAATCATACTTTTTATATTTTTATCGTTAAGTTCACATTATTTTACATCTAAAACACGTATTTACATTACATTTGGGTGAATACAAAAAATAGAAAAAAAATTTGGGAAAAAATTTGGTAAAAAATGGTGATAATTCCGCTAAATATCGATTAAAGTCATTTGTATTGAACTAATCCTACTTTTTATATGTTTATCGTTAAGTTCACATAATTTTACATCTAAAACACGTCTTTACAATACATTTGGGTGAATATAAAAGGTCGTAAAAAAATTTTGAAATACAGGTGATGAATCCGCTAAATATCGTCTTAATTCATTTCTATTGAACTAATCATACTTTTTATATTTTTAACGTTAAGTTCACATTATTTTACATCTAAAACACGAGTTTACAATACATTTATGTGAATACAAAAAATAGAAAAAAAATTTAGGAAAAAATTTAGTAAAAAATTGTGATAATTCCGCTAAATATCGTTTAAAGTCATTTGTATTGAACTAATCATACTTTTTATATTTTTATCGTTAAGTTCACATTATTTTACATCTAAAACACGTATTTACATTACATTTGGGTGAATACAAAAAATAGAAAAAAAATTTGGAAAAAATTTGGTAAAAAATGGTGATAATTCCGCTAAATATCGATTAAAGTCATTTGTATTGAACTAATCCTACTTTTTATATGTTTATCGTTAAGTTCACATAATTTTACATCTAAAACACGTCTTTACAATACATTTGGGTGAATATAAAAGGTCGTAAAAAAATTTTGAAATACAGGTGATGAATCCGCTAAATATCGTTAAAGTCATTTGTATTGAACTAATCATACTTTTTATATTTTTATCGTTAAGTTCACATTATTATACATCTAAAACACGTATTTACAATACATTTGCGTGAATACAAAAAATAGAAAAAAAATTTGGTAATAAATGGTGAAAATTCCGCTAAATATCGTTTAAAGTCATCTGTATTGAACTAATCATACTTTTTATAATTTTTTCTTTAAGTTCACATTATTTTACATCTAAAACACGTCTTTACAATACATTTGGGTGAATATAAAAAATAGAAAAAAAAATTTGGGAAAAATTTGGAAAAAAATGGTGATAATTCCGCTAAATATCGTTTAAAGTAATTTGTATTGAACTAATCATACTTATTATATTTTTAACGTTAAGTTTACATTATTTTACATCTAATACACGTCTTTACAATACATTTGGGTGAATATAAAAGGTCGTAAAAAAATTTTGAAAAAAACGTGAATAATCCGCTAAATATCGTCTTAAGTCATTTCTATTAAACTAATCATACTTTTTATATTGTTAACGTTAAGTTCACATTATTTTACATCTAAAACACGTATTTACAATACATTTGGGTGAATACAAAAAATAGAAAAAAAAGTTGGTAAAAAATGGTGATAATTCCGCTAAATATCGTTTAAATTAATTTGTTTTGAACTAATCATACTTTTTATATTTTTATCGTTAAGTTCTCATTATTTTACATCTAATACACGTCTTTACAATACATTTGGGTGAATATAAAAGGTCGTAAAAAAATTTTGAAATACAGGTGATGAATCCGCTAAATATCGTCTTAAGTCATTTCTATTAAACTAATCATACTTTTTATATTTTTAACGTTAATTTCACATTATTTTCCATCTAAAAAACGTCTTTACAATACATTTGGGTGAATATAAAAAATAGAAAAAAAATTTGGGAAAAAATTGGTAAAAAATGGTGATAATTCCGCTAATTATCGTTTAAAGTAATTTGTATTGAACTAATCATACTTTTTATATTTTTAACGTTAAGTTTACATTATTTTACATCTAATACACGTCTTTACAATACATTTGGGTGAATATAAAAGGTCGTAAAAAAATTTTGAAAACAGGTGATGAATCCGCTAAATATCGTCTTAAGTCATTTCTATTAAACTAATCATACTTTTTATATTGTTAACGTTAAGTTCACATTATTTTACATCTAAAACACGTATTTACAATACATTTGGGTGAATACAAAAAATAGAAAAAAAATTTTGGAAAAAGTTGGTAAAAAATGGTGATAATTCCGCTAAATATCGTTTAAATTAATTTGTATTGAACTAATCATACTTTTTATATTTTTATCGTTAAGTTCTGATTATTTTACATCTAAAACATGTCTTTACAATACATTTAGGTGAATATAAAAGGTCGTAAAAAAATTTGAAATACAGGTGATGAATCCGCTAAATATCGTCTTAAGTCATTTCTATTGAACTAATCATACTTTTTATATTTTTATCGTTAAGTTCACATAATTTTACATCTAAAACACGTATTTACAATACATTCGGGTGACTACAAAAAATAGAAAAAAAATTTGGGAAAAAATTTGGAAAAAAATGGTGATAATTCCGCTAAATATCGTTTAAAGTAATTTGTATTGAACTAATCATACTTTTTATATTTTTATCGTTAAGTCCACATAATTTTACATCTAAAACACGTCTTTACAATACATTTGGGTGAATATAAAAGGTCGTAAAAAAATTTTGAAATACAGGTGATGAATCCGCTAAATATCGTCTTAATTCATTTCTATTAAACTAATCATACTTTTTATATTTTTAACGTTAAGTTTACATTAGTTTACACGTGTTTACAATACATTTATGTGAATACAAAAAATAGAAAAAAAATTTGGGAAAAAATTTGGTAAAAAATGGTGATAATTCCGCTAAATATCGTTTAAAGTAATTTGTATTGAACTAATCATACTTTTTATATTTTTATCGTTAAGTTCACATTATTTTACATCTAAAACATAATTTACAATACATTTGGGTGAATACAAAAAATAGAAAAAAAATTTGGGAAAAAATTTGGTAAAAAATGGTGTTAATTCCGCTAAATATCGTTTAATGTCATTTGTATTGAACTAATCATACTTTTTATATTTTTATCGTTAAGTTCACATTATTTTACATCTAAAACACGTATTTACAATACATTTGGGTGAATATAAAAGGTCGTAAAAAAATTTTGAAATACAGGTGATGAATCCGCTAAATATCGTCTTAATTCATGTCTATTGAACTAATCGTACTTTTTAAATTTTTATCGTTAAGTTCACATAATTTTACATCTAAAACACGTATTTACAATACATTTGGGTGACTACAAAAAATAGAAAAAAAATTTGGGAAAAAATTTGGTAAAAAATGGTGATAATTCTGCTAAATATCGTTTAAAGTCATTTGTATTGAACTAATCATACTTTTTATATTTTTATCGTTAAGTTCACATAATTTTACATCTAAAACACGTCTTTACAATACATTTGGGTGAATATAAAAGGTCGTAAAAAAATTTTGAAATACAGGTGATGAATCCGCTAAATATCGTCTTATATCATTTCTATTAAACTAATCATACTTTTTATATTTTTAACGTTAAGTTCACATTATTTTACATCTAAAACACGTATTTAAAATAATTTGGGTGAATACAAAAAATAGAAAAAAAATTTGGGAAAAAATTTGGTAAAAAATGGTGATAATTCCGCTAAATATCGTTTAAAGTCATTTGTATTGAACTAATCATACTTTTTATATTTTTATCGTTAAGTTCACATAATTTTACATCTAAAACACGTCTTTACAATACATTTGGGTGAATATAAAAGGTCGTAAAAAAATTTTGAAATACAGGTGATGAATCCGCTAAATATCGTCTTAAGTCATTTCTATTAAACTAATCATACTTTTTATATTTTTAACGTTAAGTTAACATTATTTTACATCTAAAACACGTATTTACAATACATTTGGGTGACTACAAAAAATAGAAAAAAAATTTGGGAAAAAATTTGGTAAAAAATGGTGATAATTCCGATAAATATCGATTAAAGTCATTTGTATTGAACTAATCATACTTTTTATATGTTTATCGTTAAGTTCACATAATTTTACATCTAAAACACGTCTTTACAATACATTTGGGTGAATATAAAAGGTCGTAAAAAAATTTTGAAATACAGGTGATGAATCCGCTAAATATCGTCTTAATTCATTTCTATTAAACTAATCATACTTTTTATATTTTTAACGTTAAGTTCACATTATTTTACATCTAAAACACGAGTTTACAATACATTTATGTGAATACAAAAAATAGAAAAAAAATTTAGGAAAAAATTTAGTAAAAAATTGTGATAATTCCGCTAAATATCGTTTAAAGTCATTTGTATTGAACTAATCATACTTTTTATATTTTTATCGTTAAGTTCACATTATTTTACATCTAAAACACGTATTTACATTACATTTGGGTGAATACAAAAAATAGAAAAAAAATTTGGGAAAAAATTTGGTAAATAATGGTGATAATTCCGCTAAATATCGTTTAAATTAATTTGTATTGAACTAATCATACTTTTTATATTTTTATCGTTAATTTCACATTATTTTACATCTAAAACACGTATTTACAATACATTTGGGTGAATATAAAAGGTCGTAAAAAAATTTTGAAAAAAAGGTGATAATTCCGCTAAATATCGTTTAAATTAATTTGTATTGAACTAATCATACTTTTTATATTTTTATCGTTAAGTTCTCATTATTTTACATCTAAAACATGTCTTTACAATACATTTAGGTGAATATAAAAGGTCGTAAAAAAATTTGAAATACAGGTGATGAATCCGCTAAATATCGTCTTAAGTCATTTCTATTGAACTAATCATACATTTTATATTTTTATCGTTAAGTTCACATAATTTTACATCTAAAACACGTATTTACAATACATTTGGGTGACTACAAAAAATAGAAAAAAAATTTGGGAAAAAATTTGGTAAAAAATGGTGATAATTCCGATAAATATCGTTAAAGTCATTTGTATTGAACTAATCATACTTTTCATATTTTTAACGTTAAGTTCAAATTATTTTACATCTAAAGCACGTATTTACAATACATTTGGGTGAATACAAAAAATAGAAAAAAAATTTGGTAAAAAATGGTGATAATTCCGCTAAATATCGTTAAAGTCATTTGTATTGAACTAATCATACTTTTTATATTTTTATCGTTAAGTCCACATAATTTTACATCTAAAACACGTCTTTACAATACATTTGGGTGAATATAAAAGGTCGTAAAAAAATTTTGAAATACAGGTGATGAATCCGCTAAATATCGTCTTAATTCATTTCTATTGAACTAATCATACTTTTTATATTTTTAACGTTAAGTTCACATTATTTTACATCTAAAACACGAGTTTACAATACATTTATGTGAATACAAAAAATAGAAAAAAAATTTAGGAAAAAATTTAGTAAAAAATTGTGATAATTCCGCTAAATATCGTTTAAAGTCATTTGTATTGAACTAATCATACTTTTTATATTTTTATCGTTAAGTTCACATTATTTTACATCTAAAACACGTATTTACATTACATTTGGGTGAATACAAAAAATAGAAAAAAAATTTGGGAAAAAATTTGGTAAAAAATGGTGATAATTCCGCTAAATATCGATTAAAGTCATTTGTATTGAACTAATCCTACTTTTTATATGTTTATCGTTAAGTTCACATAATTTTACATCTAAAACACGTCTTTACAATACATTTGGGTGAATATAAAAGGTCGTAAAAAAATTTTGAAATACAGGTGATGAATCCGCTAAATATCGTCTTAATTCATTTCTATTGAACTAATCATACTTTTTATATTTTTAACGTTAAGTTCACATTATTTTACATCTAAAACACGAGTTTACAATACATTTATGTGAATACAAAAAATAGAAAAAAAATTTAGGAAAAAATTTAGTAAAAAATTGTGATAATTCCGCTAAATATCGTTTAAAGTCATTTGTATTGAACTAATCATACTTTTTATATTTTTATCGTTAAGTTCACATTATTTTACATCTAAAACACGTATTTACATTACATTTGGGTGAATACAAAAAATAGAAAAAAAATTTGGGAAAAAATTTGGTAAAAAATGGTGATAATTCCGCTAAATATCGATTAAAGTCATTTGTATTGAACTAATCCTACTTTTTATATGTTTATCGTTAAGTTCACATAATTTTACATCTAAAACACGTCTTTACAATACATTTGGGTGAATATAAAAGGTCGTAAAAAAATTTTGAAATACAGGTGATGAATCCGCTAAATATCGTTAAAGTCATTTGTATTGAACTAATCATACTTTTTATATTTTTATCGTTAAGTTCACATTATTATACATCTAAAACACGTATTTACAATACATTTGCGTGAATACAAAAAATAGAAAAAAAATTTGGTAATAAATGGTGAAAATTCCGCTAAATATCGTTTAAAGTCATCTGTATTGAACTAATCATACTTTTTATAATTTTTTCTTTAAGTTCACATTATTTTACATCTAAAACACGTCTTTACAATACATTTGGGTGAATATAAAAAATAGAAAAAAAAATTTGGGAAAAATTTGGAAAAAAATGGTGATAATTCCGCTAAATATCGTTTAAAGTAATTTGTATTGAACTAATCATACTTATTATATTTTTAACGTTAAGTTTACATTATTTTACATCTAATACACGTCTTTACAATACATTTGGGTGAATATAAAAGGTCGTAAAAAAATTTTGAAAAAAACGTGAATAATCCGCTAAATATCGTCTTAAGTCATTTCTATTAAACTAATCATACTTTTTATATTGTTAACGTTAAGTTCACATTATTTTACATCTAAAACACGTATTTACAATACATTTGGGTGAATACAAAAAATAGAAAAAAAAGTTGGTAAAAAATGGTGATAATTCCGCTAAATATCGTTTAAATTAATTTGTTTTGAACTAATCATACTTTTTATATTTTTATCGTTAAGTTCTCATTATTTTACATCTAAAACACGTCTTTACAATACATTTGGGTGAATATAAAAAATAGAAAAAAAATTTGGGAAAAATTTGGTAAAAAATTGTTATAATTCCGCTAAATATCGTTTAAAGTAATTTGTATTAAACTAATCATACTTTTTATATTTTTAACGTTAAGTTCACATTATTTTACATCTAAAACACGTATTTACAATATATTTGGGTGAATACAAAAAATAGAAAAAAAATTTGGGAAAAAATTTGGTAAAAAATGGTTATTAATCTGCTAATTATCGTTCTAAGTCATTTATATTGAACTAATCATAGTTTTTATATTTTTATCGCTAATTTCACATAATTTTACATCTAAAACACGTCTTTACAATACATTTGGGTGAATATAAAAGGTCGTAAAAAAATTTTGAAAACAGGTGATGAATCCGCTAAATATCGTCTTAAGTCATTTCTATTAAACTAATCATACTTTTTATATTTTTAACGTTAATTTCACATTATTTTACATCTAAAAAACGTCTTTACAATACATTTGGGTGAATATAAAAAATAGAAAAAAAATTTGGGAAAAAATTGGTAAAAAATGGTGATAATTCCGCTAAATATCGTTTAAAGTAATTTGTATTGAACTAATCATACTTTTTATATTTTTAACGTTAAGTTTACATTATTTTACATCTAATACACGTCTTTACAATACATTTGGGTGAATATAAAAGGTCGTAAAAAAATTTTGAAAAAAACGTGAATAATCCGCTAAATATCGTCTTAAGTCATTTCTATTAAACTAATCATACTTTTTATATTGTTAACGTTAAGTTCACATTATTTTACATCTAAAACACGTATTTACAATACATTTGGGTGAATACAAAAAATAGAAAAAAAATTTTGGAAAAAGTTGGTAAAAAATGGTGATAATTCCGCTAAATATCGTTTAAATTAATTTGTATTGAACTAATCATACTTTTTATATTTTTATCGTTAAGTTCTCATTATTTTACATCTAAAACATGTCTTTACAATACATTTAGGTGAATATAAAAGGTCGTAAAAAAATTTGAAATACAGGTGATGAATCCGCTAAATATCGTCTTAAGTCATTTCTATTGAACTAATCATACTTTTTATATTTTTATCGTTAAGTTCACATAATTTTACATCTAAAACACGTATTTACAATACATTCGGGTGACTACAAAAAATAGAAAAAAAATTTGGGAAAAAATTTGGAAAAAAATGGTGATAATTCCGCTAAATATCGTTTAAAGTAATTTGTATTGAACTAATCATACTTTTTATATTTTTATCGTTAAGTCCACATAATTTTACATCTAAAACACGTCTTTACAATACATTTGGGTGAATATAAAAGGTCGTAAAAAAATTTTGAAATACAGGTGATGAATCCGCTAAATATCGTCTTAATTCATTTCTATTAAACTAATCATACTTTTTATATTTTTAACGTTAAGTTCACATTAGTTTACACGTGTTTACAATACATTTATGTGAATACAAAAAATAGAAAAAAAATTTGGGAAAAAATTTGGTAAAAAATGGTGATAATTCCGCTAAATATCGTTTAAAGTAATTTGTATTGAACTAATCATACTTTTTATATTTTTATCGTTAAGTTCACATTATTTTACATCTAAAACATAATTTACAATACATTTGGGTGAATACAAAAAATAGAAAAAAAATTTGGGAAAAAATTTGGTAAAAAATGGTGTTAATTCCGCTAAATATCGTTTAATGTCATTTGTATTGAACTAATCATACTTTTTATATTTTTATCGTTAAGTTCACATAATTTTACATCTAAAACACGTCTTTACAATACATTTGGGTGAATATAAAAGGTCGTAAAAAAATTTTGAAATACAGGTGATGAATCCGCTAAATATCGTCTTAAGTCATTTCTATTAAACTAATCATACTTTTTATATTTTTAACGTTAAGTTAACATTATTTTACATCTAAAACACGTATTTACAATACATTTGGGTAACTACAAAAAATAGAAAAAAAATTTGGGAAAAAATTTGGTAAAAAATGGTGATAATTCCGATAAATATCGATTAAAGTCATTTGTATTGAACTAATCATACTTTTTATATGTTTATCGTTAAGTTCACATAATTTTACATCTAAAACACGTCTTTACAATACATTTGGGTGAATATAAAAGGTCGTAAAAAAATTTTGAAATACAGGTGATGAATCCGCTAAATATCGTCTTAATTCATTTCTATTAAACTAATCATACTTTTTATATTTTTAACGTTAATTTCACATTATTTTACATCTAAAACACGAGTTTACAATACATTTATGTGAATACAAAAAATAGAAAAAAAATTTAGGAAAAAATTTAGTAAAAAATTGTGATAATTCCGCTAAATATCGTTTAAAGTCATTTGTATTGAACTAATCATACTTTTTATATTTTTATCGTTAAGTTCACATTATTTTACATCTAAAACACGTATTTACATTACATTTGGGTGAATACAAAAAATAGAAAAAAAATTTTGGAAAAATTTGGTAAAAAATGGTGATAATTCCGCTAAATATCGTTTAAATTAATTTGTATTGAACTAATCATACTTTTTATATTTTTATCGTTAATTTCACATTATTTTACATCTAAAACACGTATTTACAATACATTTGGGTGAATATAAAAGGTCGTAAAAAAATTTTGAAAAAAAGGTGATGAATCCGCTAAATATCGTCTTAAGTCATTTCTATTAAACTAATCATACTTTTTATATTTTTATCGTTAAGTTCTCATTATTTTACATCTAAAACATGTCTTTACAATACATTTAGGTGAATATAAAAGGTCGTAAAAAAATTTGAAATACAGGTGATGAATCCGCTAAATATCGTCTTAAGTCATTTCTATTGAACTAATCATACTTTTTATATTTTTATCGTTAAGGTCACATAATTTTACATCTAAAACACGTATTTACAATACATTTGGGTGACTACAAAAAATAGAAAAAAAATTTGGGAAAAAATTTGGTAAAAAATGGTGATAATTCCGCTAAATATCGTTAAAGTCATTTGTATTGAACTAATCATACTTTTTATATTTTTAACGTTAAGTTCAAATTATTTTACATCTAAAGCACGTATTTACAATACATTTGGGTGAATACAAAAAATAGAAAAAAAATTTGGTAAAAAATGGTGATAATTCCGCTAAATATCGTTTAAACTCATTTGTATTGAACTAATCATACTTTTTATATTTTTATCGTTAAGTTCATATAATTCTACATCTAAAAAACGTCTTTACAATACATTTGGGTGAATATAAAAGGTCGTAAAAAAATTTTGAAATACAGGTGATGAATCCGCTAAATATCGTCTTAAGTCATTTCTATTAAACTAATCATACTTTTTATATTTTTAACGTTAAGTTCACATTATTTTACATCTAAAACACGTCTTTACAATACATTTGGGTGAATATAAAAGGTCGTAAAAATATTTTGAAATACAGGTGATGAATCCGCTAAATATCGTCTTAAGTCATTTCTATTAAACTAATCATACTTTTTATATTTTAAACGTTAAGTTCACATTATTTTACATCTAAAACACGTATTTACAATACATTTGGGTGACTACAAAAAATAGAAAAAAAATTTGGGAAAAAATTTGGTAAAAAATGGTGATAATTCCGCTAAATATCGATTAAAGTCATTTGTATTGAACTAATCCTACTTTTTATATGTTTATCGTTAAGTTCACATAATTTTACATCTAAAACACGTCTTTACAATACATTTGGGTGAATATAAAAGGTCGTAAAAAAATTTTGAAATACAGGTGATGAATCCGCTAAATATCGTCTTAATTCATTTCTATTAAACTAATCATCCTTTTTATATTTTTAACGTTAAGTTCACATTATTTTACATCTAAAACACGTGTTTACAATACATTTATGTGAATACAAAAAATAGAAAAAAAATTTGGGAAAAAATTTGGTAAAAAATGGTGATAATTCCGCTAAATATCGTTTAAAGTCATTGGTATTGAACTAATCATACTTTTTATATTTTTATCGTTATGTTCAAATAATTTTACATCTAAAACACGTATTTACAATACATTTGGGTGACTACAAAAAATAGAAAAAAAATTTGGTAAAAAATGGTGATAATTCTCTAAATATCGTTAAAGTCATTTGTATTGAACTAATCATACTTTTTATATTTTTATCGTTAAGTCCACATAATTTTACATCTAAAACACGTCTTTACAATACATTTGGGTGAATATAAAAGGTCGTAAAAAAATTTTGAAATACAGGTGATGAATCCGCTAAATATCGTCTTAATTCATTTCTATTAAACTAATCATACTTTTTATATTTTTAACGTTAAGTTCACATTATTTTACATCTAAAACACGAGTTTACAATACATTTATGTGAATACAAAAAATAGAAAAAAAATTTAGGAAAAAATTTAGTAAAAAATTGTGATAATTCCGCTAAATATAGTTTAAAGTCATTTGTATTGAACTAATCATACTTTTTATATTTTTATCGTTAAGTTCACATTATTTTACATCTAAAACACGTATTTACAATACATTCGGGTGACTACAAAAAATAGAAAAAAAATTTGGGAAAAAATTTGGAAAAAAATGGTGATAATTCCGCTAAATATCGTTTAAAGTAATTTGTATTGAACTAATCATACTTTTTATATTTTTATCGTTAAGTCCACATAATTTTACATCTAAAACACGTCTTTACAATACATTTGGGTGAATATAAAAGGTCGTAAAAAAATTTTGAAATACAGGTGATGAATCCGCTAAATATCGTCTTAATTCATTTCTATTAAACTAATCATACTTTTTATATTTTTAACGTTAAGTTCACATTAGTTTACACGTGTTTACAATACATTTATGTGAATACAAAAAATAGAAAAAAAATTTGGGAAAAAATTTGGTAAAAAATGGTGATAATTCCGCTAAATATCGTTTAAAGTAATTTGTATTGAACTAATCATACTTTTTATATTTTTATCGTTAAGTTCACATTATTTTACATCTAAAACATAATTTACAATACATTTGGGTGAATACAAAAAATAGAAAAAAAATTTGGGAAAAAATTTGGTAAAAAATGGTGTTAATTCCGCTAAATATCGTTTAATGTCATTTGTATTGAACTAATCATACTTTTTATATTTTTATCGTTAAGTTCACATAATTTTACATCTAAAACACGTCTTTACAATACATTTGGGTGAATATAAAAGGTCGTAAAAAAATTTTGAAATACAGGTGATGAATCCGCTAAATATCGTCTTAAGTCATTTCTATTAAACTAATCATACTTTTTATATTTTTAACGTTAAGTTAACATTATTTTACATCTAAAACACGTATTTACAATACATTTGGGTAACTACAAAAAATAGAAAAAAAATTTGGGAAAAAATTTGGTAAAAAATGGTGATAATTCCGATAAATATCGATTAAAGTCATTTGTATTGAACTAATCATACTTTTTATATGTTTATCGTTAAGTTCACATAATTTTACATCTAAAACACGTCTTTACAATACATTTGGGTGAATATAAAAGGTCGTAAAAAAATTTTGAAATACAGGTGATGAATCCGCTAAATATCGTCTTAATTCATTTCTATTAAACTAATCATACTTTTTATATTTTTAACGTTAATTTCACATTATTTTACATCTAAAACACGAGTTTACAATACATTTATGTGAATACAAAAAATAGAAAAAAAATTTAGGAAAAAATTTAGTAAAAAATTGTGATAATTCCGCTAAATATCGTTTAAAGTCATTTGTATTGAACTAATCATACTTTTTATATTTTTATCGTTAAGTTCACATTATTTTACATCTAAAACACGTATTTACATTACATTTGGGTGAATACAAAAAATAGAAAAAAAATTTTGGAAAAATTTGGTAAAAAATGGTGATAATTCCGCTAAATATCGTTTAAATTAATTTGTATTGAACTAATCATACTTTTTATATTTTTATCGTTAATTTCACATTATTTTACATCTAAAACACGTATTTACAATACATTTGGGTGAATATAAAAGGTCGTAAAAAAATTTTGAAAAAAAGGTGATGAATCCGCTAAATATCGTCTTAAGTCATTTCTATTAAACTAATCATACTTTTTATATTTTTATCGTTAAGTTCTCATTATTTTACATCTAAAACATGTCTTTACAATACATTTAGGTGAATATAAAAGGTCGTAAAAAAATTTGAAATACAGGTGATGAATCCGCTAAATATCGTCTTAAGTCATTTCTATTGAACTAATCATACTTTTTATATTTTTATCGTTAAGGTCACATAATTTTACATCTAAAACACGTATTTACAATACATTTGGGTGACTACAAAAAATAGAAAAAAAATTTGGGAAAAAATTTGGTAAAAAATGGTGATAATTCCGCTAAATATCGTTAAAGTCATTTGTATTGAACTAATCATACTTTTTATATTTTTAACGTTAAGTTCAAATTATTTTACATCTAAAGCACGTATTTACAATACATTTGGGTGAATACAAAAAATAGAAAAAAAATTTGGTAAAAAATGGTGATAATTCCGCTAAATATCGTTTAAACTCATTTGTATTGAACTAATCATACTTTTTATATTTTTATCGTTAAGTTCATATAATTCTACATCTAAAAAACGTCTTTACAATACATTTGGGTGAATATAAAAGGTCGTAAAAAAATTTTGAAATACAGGTGATGAATCCGCTAAATATCGTCTTAAGTCATTTCTATTAAACTAATCATACTTTTTATATTTTTAACGTTAAGTTCACATTATTTTACATCTAAAACACGTCTTTACAATACATTTGGGTGAATATAAAAGGTCGTAAAAATATTTTGAAATACAGGTGATGAATCCGCTAAATATCGTCTTAAGTCATTTCTATTAAACTAATCATACTTTTTATATTTTAAACGTTAAGTTCACATTATTTTACATCTAAAACACGTATTTACAATACATTTGGGTGACTACAAAAAATAGAAAAAAAATTTGGGAAAAAATTTGGTAAAAAATGGTGATAATTCCGCTAAATATCGATTAAAGTCATTTGTATTGAACTAATCCTACTTTTTATATGTTTATCGTTAAGTTCACATAATTTTACATCTAAAACACGTCTTTACAATACATTTGGGTGAATATAAAAGGTCGTAAAAAAATTTTGAAATACAGGTGATGAATCCGCTAAATATCGTCTTAATTCATTTCTATTAAACTAATCATCCTTTTTATATTTTTAACGTTAAGTTCACATTATTTTACATCTAAAACACGTGTTTACAATACATTTATGTGAATACAAAAAATAGAAAAAAAATTTGGGAAAAAATTTGGTAAAAAATGGTGATAATTCCGCTAAATATCGTTTAAAGTCATTGGTATTGAACTAATCATACTTTTTATATTTTTATCGTTATGTTCAAATAATTTTACATCTAAAACACGTATTTACAATACATTTGGGTGACTACAAAAAATAGAAAAAAAATTTGGTAAAAAATGGTGATAATTCTCTAAATATCGTTAAAGTCATTTGTATTGAACTAATCATACTTTTTATATTTTTATCGTTAAGTCCACATAATTTTACATCTAAAACACGTCTTTACAATACATTTGGGTGAATATAAAAGGTCGTAAAAAAATTTTGAAATACAGGTGATGAATCCGCTAAATATCGTCTTAATTCATTTCTATTAAACTAATCATACTTTTTATATTTTTAACGTTAAGTTCACATTATTTTACATCTAAAACACGAGTTTACAATACATTTATGTGAATACAAAAAATAGAAAAAAAATTTAGGAAAAAATTTAGTAAAAAATTGTGATAATTCCGCTAAATATAGTTTAAAGTCATTTGTATTGAACTAATCATACTTTTTATATTTTTATCGTTAAGTTCACATTATTTTACATCTAAAACACGTATTTACATTACATTTGGGTGAATACAAAAAATAGAAAAAAAATTTTGGAAAAATTTTGGTAAAAAATGGTGATAATTCCGCTAAATATCGTTTAAATTAATTTGTATTGAACTAATCATACTTTTTATATTTTTATCGTTAATTTCACATTATTTTACATCTAAAACACGTATTTACAATACATTTGGGTGAATATAAAAGGTCGTAAAAAAAATTTGAAAAAAAGGTGATGAATCCGCTAAATATCGTCTTAAGTCATTTCTATTAAACTAATCATACTTTTTATATTTTTATCGTTAAGTTCACATAATTTTACATCTAAAACACGTATTTACAATACATTTGGGTGACTACAAAAAATAGAAAAAAAATTTGGGAAAAAATTTGGTAAAAAATGGTGATAATTCCGCTAAATATCGTTAAAGTCATTTGTATTGAACTAATCATACTTTTTATATTTTTAACGTTAAGTTCAAATTATTTTACATCTAAAGCACGTATTTACAATACATTTGGGTGAATACAAAAAATAGAAAAAAAATTTGGTAAAAAATGGTGATAATTCCGCTAAATATCGTTTAAACTCATTTGTATTGAACTAATCATACTTTTTATATTTTTATCGTTAAGTTCATATAATTCTACATCTAAAAAACGTCTTTACAATACATTTGGGTGAATATAAAAGGTCGTAAAAAAATTTTGAAAAAAAGGTGATGAATCCGCTAAATATCGTCTTAAGTCATTTCTATTAAACTAATCATACTTTTTATATTTTTATCGTTAAGTTCTCATTATTTTACATCTAAAACATGTCTTTACAATACATTTAGGTGAATATAAAAGGTCGTAAAAAAATTTGAAATACAGGTGATGAATCCGCTAAATATCGTCTTAAGTCATTTCTATTGAACTAATCATACTTTTTATATTTTTATCGTTAAGGTCACATAATTTTACATCTAAAACACGTATTTACAATACATTTGGGTGACTACAAAAAATAGAAAAAAAATTTGGGAAAAAATTTGGTAAAAAATGGTGATAATTCCGCTAAATATCGTTAAAGTCATTTGTATTGAACTAATCATACTTTTTATATTTTTAACGTTAAGTTCAAATTATTTTACATCTAAAGCACGTATTTACAATACATTTGGGTGAATACAAAAAATAGAAAAAAAATTTGGTAAAAAATGGTGATAATTCCGCTAAATATCGTTTAAACTCATTTGTATTGAACTAATCATACTTTTTATATTTTTATCGTTAAGTTCATATAATTCTACATCTAAAAAACGTCTTTACAATACATTTGGGTGAATATAAAAGGTCGTAAAAAAATTTTGAAATACAGGTGATGAATCCGCTAAATATCGTCTTAAGTCATTTCTATTAAACTAATCATACTTTTTATATTTTTAACGTTAAGTTCACATTATTTTACATCTAAAACACGTCTTTACAATACATTTGGGTGAATATAAAAGGTCGTAAAAATATTTTGAAATACAGGTGATGAATCCGCTAAATATCGTCTTAAGTCATTTCTATTAAACTAATCATACTTTTTATATTTTAAACGTTAAGTTCACATTATTTTACATCTAAAACACGTATTTACAATACATTTGGGTGACTACAAAAAATAGAAAAAAAATTTGGGAAAAAATTTGGTAAAAAATGGTGATAATTCCGCTAAATATCGATTAAAGTCATTTGTATTGAACTAATCCTACTTTTTATATGTTTATCGTTAAGTTCACATAATTTTACATCTAAAACACGTCTTTACAATACATTTGGGTGAATATAAAAGGTCGTAAAAAAATTTTGAAATACAGGTGATGAATCCGCTAAATATCGTCTTAATTCATTTCTATTAAACTAATCATCCTTTTTATATTTTTAACGTTAAGTTCACATTATTTTACATCTAAAACACGTGTTTACAATACATTTATGTGAATACAAAAAATAGAAAAAAAATTTGGGAAAAAATTTGGTAAAAAATGGTGATAATTCCGCTAAATATCGTTTAAAGTCATTGGTATTGAACTAATCATACTTTTTATATTTTTATCGTTATGTTCAAATAATTTTACATCTAAAACACGTATTTACAATACATTTGGGTGACTACAAAAAATAGAAAAAAAATTTGGTAAAAAATGGTGATAATTCTCTAAATATCGTTAAAGTCATTTGTATTGAACTAATCATACTTTTTATATTTTTATCGTTAAGTCCACATAATTTTACATCTAAAACACGTCTTTACAATACATTTGGGTGAATATAAAAGGTCGTAAAAAAATTTTGAAATACAGGTGATGAATCCGCTAAATATCGTCTTAATTCATTTCTATTAAACTAATCATACTTTTTATATTTTTAACGTTAAGTTCACATTATTTTACATCTAAAACACGAGTTTACAATACATTTATGTGAATACAAAAAATAGAAAAAAAATTTAGGAAAAAATTTAGTAAAAAATTGTGATAATTCCGCTAAATATAGTTTAAAGTCATTTGTATTGAACTAATCATACTTTTTATATTTTTATCGTTAAGTTCACATTATTTTACATCTAAAACACGTATTTACATTACATTTGGGTGAATACAAAAAATAGAAAAAAAATTTTGGAAAAATTTTGGTAAAAAATGGTGATAATTCCGCTAAATATCGTTTAAATTAATTTGTATTGAACTAATCATACTTTTTATATTTTTATCGTTAATTTCACATTATTTTACATCTAAAACACGTATTTACAATACATTTGGGTGAATATAAAAGGTCGTAAAAAAAATTTGAAAAAAAGGTGATGAATCCGCTAAATATCGTCTTAAGTCATTTCTATTAAACTAATCATACTTTTTATATTTTTATCGTTAAGTTCACATAATTTTACATCTAAAACACGTATTTACAATACATTTGGGTGACTACAAAAAATAGAAAAAAAATTTGGGAAAAAATTTGGTAAAAAATGGTGATAATTCCGCTAAATATCGTTAAAGTCATTTGTATTGAACTAATCATACTTTTTATATTTTTAACGTTAAGTTCAAATTATTTTACATCTAAAGCACGTATTTACAATACATTTGGGTGAATACAAAAAATAGAAAAAAAATTTGGTAAAAAATGGTGATAATTCCGCTAAATATCGTTTAAACTCATTTGTATTGAACTAATCATACTTTTTATATTTTTATCGTTAAGTTCATATAATTCTACATCTAAAAAACGTCTTTACAATACATTTGGGTGAATATAAAAGGTCGTAAAAAAATTTTGAAAAAAAGGTGATGAATCCGCTAAATATCGTCTTAAGTCATTTCTATTAAACTAATCATACTTTTTATATTTTTAACGTTAAGTTCACATTATTTTACATCTAAAACACGTCTTTACAATACATTTGGGTGAATATAAAAGGTCGTAAAAAAATTTTGAAATACAGGTGATGAATCCGCTAAATATCGTCTTAATTCATTTCTATTAAACTAATCATACTTTTTATATTTTTAACGTTAAGTTCACATTATTTTACATCTAAAACACGTGTTTACAATACATTTATGTGAATACAAAAAATAGAAAAAAAATTTGGGAAAAAATTTGGTAAAAAATGGTGATAATTCCGCTAAATATCGTTTAAAGTCATTTGTATTGAACTATTCATACTTTTTATATTTTTATCGTTAAGTTCACATAATTTTACATCTAAAACACGTGTTTACAATACATTTGGGTGAATACAAAAAATAGAAAAAAAATTTGGGAAAAAATTTGGTAAAAAATGGTGATAATTCCGCTAAATATCGTTTAAAGTCATTTGTATTGAACTAATCTTACTTTTTATATTTTTATCGTTAAGTTCACATAATTTTACATCTAAAAGACGTCTTTACAATAAATTTGGGTGAATATGAAAGGTCGTAAAAAAATTTTGAAATACAGGTGATGAATCCGCTATATATCGTATGAATTCATTTCTATTAAACTAATCATACTTTTTATATTTTTAACGTTAAGTTCACATTATTTTACATCTAAAACACGTATTTACAATACATTTGGGTGAATACAAAAAATAGAAAAAAAATTTGGGAAAAAATTTGGTAAAAAATCCTGATAATTCCGCTAAATATCGTTAAAGTCATTTGTATTGAACTAATCATACATTTTATATTTTTATCGTTAAGTTCACATTATTTTACATCTAAAATACGTATTTACAATACATTTGGGTGAATACAAAAAATAGAAAAAAAATTTGGGAAAAAATTTGGTAAAAAATGGTGATAATTCCGCTAAATATCGTTTAAAGTCATTTGTATTGAACTAATCATACTTTTTATATTTTTATCGTTAAGTTCACATAATTTTACATCTATAACACGTCTTTACAATACATTTGGGTGAATACAAAAAATAAAAAAAAAAATTTGGGAAAAAATTTGGTAAAAAATGAATGGTGATAATTACGCTA
This sequence comes from Diuraphis noxia, assembly GCF_037042655.1. NCBI lineage: Eukaryota > Metazoa > Arthropoda > Insecta > Hemiptera > Aphididae > Diuraphis > Diuraphis noxia. The sequence goes on along the minus strand of NW_028301715.1, from coordinate 2,771,776 downwards.
AATATCGTTTAAAGTCATTTGTATTGAACTAATCATACTTTTTATATTTTTATCGTTAAGTTCACATAATTTTACATCTAAAACACGTCTTTACAATACATTTGGGTGAATATAAAAGGTCGTAAAAAAATTTTGAAATACAGGTTATGAATCCGCTAAATATCGTCTTAAGTCATTTCTATTAAACTAATCATACTTTTTATATTTTTAACGTTAAGTTAACATTATTTTACATCTAAAACACGTGATTACAATACATTTGGGTGACTAAAAAAAATAGAAAAAAAATTTGGGAAAAAATTTGGTAAAAAATGGTGATAATTCCGCTAAATATCGATTAAAGTCATTTGTATTGAACTAATCCTACTTTTTATATGTTTATCATTAAGTTCACATAATTTTACATCTAAAACACGTCTTTACAATACATTTGGGTGAATATAAAAGGTCGTAAAAAAATTTTGAAAAAAAGGTGATGAATCCGCTAAATATCGTCTTAAGTCATTTCTATTAAACTAATCATACTTTTTATATTTTTATCGTTAAGTTCTCATTATTTTACATCTAAAACATGTCTTTACAATACATTTAGGTGAATATAAAAGGTCGTAAAAAAATTTGAAATACAGGTGATGAATCCGCTAAATATCGTCTTAAGTCATTTCTATTGAACTAATCATACTTTTTATATTTTTATCGTTAAGGTCACATAATTTTACATCTAAAACACGTATTTACAATACATTTGGGTGACTACAAAAAATAGAAAAAAAATTTGGGAAAAAATTTGGTAAAAAATGGTGATAATTCCGCTAAATATCGTTAAAGTCATTTGTATTGAACTAATCATACTTTTTATATTTTTAACGTTAAGTTCAAATTATTTTACATCTAAAGCACGTATTTACAATACATTTGGGTGAATTACAAAAAATAGAAAAAAAATTTGGTAAAAAATGGTGATAATTCCGCTAAATATCGTTTAAACTCATTTGTATTGAACTAATCATACTTTTTATATTTTTATCGTTAAGTTCATATAATTCTACATCTAAAAAACGTCTTTACAATACATTTGGGTGAATATAAAAGGTCGTAAAAAAATTTTGAAAAAAAGGTGATGAATCCGCTAAATATCGTCTTAAGTCATTTCTATTAAACTAATCATACTTTTTATATTTTTAACGTTAAGTTCACATTATTTTACATCTAAAACACGTCTTTACAATACATTTGGGTGAATATAAAAGGTCGTAAAAATATTTTGAAATACAGGTGATGAATCCGCTAAATATCGTCTTAAGTCATTTCTATTAAACTAATCATACTTTTTATATTTTAAACGTTAAGTTCACATTATTTTACATCTAAAACACGTATTTACAATACATTTGGGTGACTACAAAAAATAGAAAAAAAATTTGGGAAAAAATTTGGTAAAAAATGGTGATAATTCCGCTAAATATCGATTAAAGTCATTTGTATTGAACTAATCCTACTTTTTATATGTTTATCGTTAAGTTCACATAATTTTACATCTAAAACACGTCTTTACAATACATTTGGGTGAATATAAAAGGTCGTAAAAAAATTTTGAAATACAGGTGATGAATCCGCTAAATATCGTCTTAATTCATTTCTATTAAACTAATCATCCTTTTTATATTTTTAACGTTAAGTTCACATTATTTTACATCTAAAACACGTGTTTACAATACATTTATGTGAATACAAAAAATAGAAAAAAAATTTGGGAAAAAATTTGGTAAAAAATGGTGATAATTCCGCTAAATATCGTTTAAAGTCATTGGTATTGAACTAATCATACTTTTTATATTTTTATCGTTATGTTCAAATAATTTTACATCTAAAACACGTATTTACAATACATTTGGGTGACTACAAAAAATAGAAAAAAAATTTGGGAAAAAATTTGGTAAAAAATGGTGATAATTCCGCTAAATATCGTTAAAGTCATTTGTATTGAACTAATCATACTTTTTATATTTTTATCGTTAAGTCCACATAATTTTACATCTAAAACACGTCTTTACAATACATTTGGGTGAATATAAAAGGTCGTAAAAAAGTTTTGAAATACAGGTTATGAATCCGCTAAATATCGTCTTAAGTCATTTCTATTAAACTAATCATACTTTTTATATTTTTAACGTTAAGTTAACATTATTTTACATCTAAAACACGTGATTACAATACATTTGGGTGACTAAAAAAAATAGAAAAAAAATTTGGGAAAAAATTTGGTAAAAAATGGTGATAATTCCGCTAAATATCGATTAAAGTCATTTGTATTGAACTAATCCTACTTTTTATATGTTTATCATTAAGTTCACATAATTTTACATCTAAAACACGTCTTTACAATACATTTGGGTGAATATAAAAGGTCGTAAAAAAATTTTGAAAAAAAGGTGATGAATCCGCTAAATATCGTCTTAAGTCATTTCTATTAAACTAATCATACTTTTTATATTTTTATCGTTAAGTTCTCATTATTTTACATCTAAAACATGTCTTTACAATACATTTAGGTGAATATAAAAGGTCGTAAAAAAATTTGAAATACAGGTGATGAATCCGCTAAATATCGTCTTAAGTCATTTCTATTGAACTAATCATACTTTTTATATTTTTATCGTTAAGGTCACATAATTTTACATCTAAAACACGTATTTACAATACATTTGGGTGACTACAAAAAATAGAAAAAAAATTTGGGAAAAAATTTGGTAAAAAATGGTGATAATTCCGCTAAATATCGTTAAAGTCATTTGTATTGAACTAATCATACTTTTTATATTTTTAACGTTAAGTTCAAATTATTTTACATCTAAAGCACGTATTTACAATACATTTGGGTGAATTACAAAAAATAGAAAAAAAATTTGGTAAAAAATGGTGATAATTCCGCTAAATATCGTTTAAACTCATTTGTATTGAACTAATCATACTTTTTATATTTTTATCGTTAAGTTCATATAATTCTACATCTAAAAAACGTCTTTACAATACATTTGGGTGAATATAAAAGGTCGTAAAAAAATTTTGAAAAAAAGGTGATGAATCCGCTAAATATCGTCTTAAGTCATTTCTATTAAACTAATCATACTTTTTATATTTTTAACGTTAAGTTCACATTATTTTACATCTAAAACACGTCTTTACAATACATTTGGGTGAATATAAAAGGTCGTAAAAATATTTTGAAATACAGGTGATGAATCCGCTAAATATCGTCTTAAGTCATTTCTATTAAACTAATCATACTTTTTATATTTTAAACGTTAAGTTCACATTATTTTACATCTAAAACACGTATTTACAATACATTTGGGTGACTACAAAAAATAGAAAAAAAATTTGGGAAAAAATTTGGTAAAAAATGGTGATAATTCCGCTAAATATCGATTAAAGTCATTTGTATTGAACTAATCCTACTTTTTATATGTTTATCGTTAAGTTCACATAATTTTACATCTAAAACACGTCTTTACAATACATTTGGGTGAATATAAAAGGTCGTAAAAAAATTTTGAAATACAGGTGATGAATCCGCTAAATATCGTCTTAATTCATTTCTATTAAACTAATCATCCTTTTTATATTTTTAACGTTAAGTTCACATTATTTTACATCTAAAACACGTGTTTACAATACATTTATGTGAATACAAAAAATAGAAAAAAAATTTGGGAAAAAATTTGGTAAAAAATGGTGATAATTCCGCTAAATATCGTTTAAAGTCATTGGTATTGAACTAATCATACTTTTTATATTTTTATCGTTATGTTCAAATAATTTTACATCTAAAACACGTATTTACAATACATTTGGGTGACTACAAAAAATAGAAAAAAAATTTGGGAAAAAATTTGGTAAAAAATGGTGATAATTCCGCTAAATATCGTTAAAGTCATTTGTATTGAACTAATCATACTTTTTATATTTTTATCGTTAAGTCCACATAATTTTACATCTAAAACACGTCTTTACAATACATTTGGGTGAATATAAAAGGTCGTAAAAAAATTTTGAAATACAGGTGATGAATCCGCTAAATATCGTCTTAATTCATTTCTATTAAACTAATCATACTTTTTATATTTTTAACGTTAAGTTCACATTATTTTACATCTAAAACACGAGTTTACAATACATTTATGTGAATACAAAAAATAGAAAAAAAATTTAGGAAAAAATTTAGTAAAAAATTGTGATAATTCCGCTAAATATCGTTTAAAGTCATTTGTATTGAACTAATCATACTTTTTATATTTTTATCGTTAAGTTCACATTATTTTACATCTAAAACACGTATTTACATTACATTTGGGTGAATACAAAAAATAGAAAAAAAATTTTGGAAAAATTTTGGTAAAAAATGGTGATAATTCCGCTAAATATCGTTTAAATTAATTTGTATTGAACTAATCATACTTTTTATATTTTTATCGTTAATTTCACATTATTTTACATCTAAAACACGTATTTACAATACATTTGGGTGAATATAAAAGGTCGTAAAAAAAATTTGAAAAAAAGGTGATGAATCCGCTAAATATCGTCTTAAGTCATTTCTATTAAACTAATCATACTTTTTATATTTTTATCGTTAAGTTCACATAATTTTACATCTAAAACACGTATTTACAATACATTTGGGTGACTACAAAAAATAGAAAAAAAATTTGGGAAAAAATTTGGTAAAAAATGGTGATAATTCCGCTAAATATCGTTAAAGTCATTTGTATTGAACTAATCATACTTTTTATATTTTTAACGTTAAGTTCAAATTATTTTACATCTAAAGCACGTATTTACAATACATTTGGGTGAATACAAAAAATAGAAAAAAAATTTGGTAAAAAATGGTGATAATTCCGCTAAATATCGTTTAAACTCATTTGTATTGAACTAATCATACTTTTTATATTTTTATCGTTAAGTTCATATAATTCTACATCTAAAAAACGTCTTTACAATACATTTGGGTGAATATAAAAGGTCGTAAAAAAATTTTGAAAAAAAGGTGATGAATCCGCTAAATATCGTCTTAAGTCATTTCTATTAAACTAATCATACTTTTTATATTTTTAACGTTAAGTTCACATTATTTTACATCTAAAACACGTCTTTACAATACATTTGGGTGAATATAAAAGGTCGTAAAAAAATTTTGAAATACAGGTGATGAATCCGCTAAATATCGTATGAATTCATTTCTATTAAACTAATCATACTTTTTATATTTTTAACGTTAAGTTCACATTATTTTACATCTAAAACACGTGTTTACAATACATTTATGTGAATACAAAAAATAGAAAAAAAATTTGGGAAAAAATTTGGTAAAAAATGGTGATAATTCCGCTAAATATCGTTTAAAGTCATTTGTATTGAACTATTCATACTTTTTATATTTTTATCGTTAAGTTCACATAATTTTACATCTAAAACACGTGTTTACAATACATTTGGGTGAATACAAAAAATAGAAAAAAAATTTGGGAAAAAATTTGGTAAAAAATGGTGATAATTCCGCTAAATATCGTTTAAAGTCATTTGTATTGAACTAATCTTACTTTTTATATTTTTATCGTTAAGTTCACATAATTTTACATCTAAAAGACGTCTTTACAATACATTTGGGTGAATATGAAAGGTCGTAAAAAAATTTTGAAATACAGGTGATGAATCCGCTATATATCGTATGAATTCATTTCTATTAAACTAATCATACTTTTTATATTTTTAACGTTAAGTTCACATTATTTTACATCTAAAACACGTATTTACAATACATTTGGGTGAATACAAAAAATAGAAAAAAAATTTGGGAAAAAATTTGGTAAAAAATCCTGATAATTCCGCTAAATATCGTTAAAGTCATTTGTATTGAACTAATCATACATTTTATATTTTTATCGTTAAGTTCACATTATTTTACATCTAAAATACGTATTTACAATACATTTGGGTGAATACAAAAAATAGAAAAAAAATTTGGGAAAAAATTTGGTAAAAAATGGTGATAATTCCGCTAAATATCGTTTAAAGTCATTTGTATTGAACTAATCATACTTTTTATATTTTTATCGTTAAGTTCACATAATTTTACATCTATAACACGTCTTTACAATACATTTGGGTGAATACAAAAAATAAAAAAAAAAATTTGGGAAAAAATTTGGTAAAAAATGAATGGTGATAATTACGCTAAATATCGTTTAAAGTCATTTGTATTGAACTAATCATACTTTTTATATTTTTATCGTTAAGTTCACATAATTTTACATCTAAAACACGTGATTACAATACATTTGGGTGACTAAAAAAAATAGAAAAAAAATTTGGGAAAAAATTTGGTAAAAAATGGTGATAATTCCGCTAAATATCGATTAAAGTCATTTGTATTGAACTAATCCTACTTTTTATATGTTTATCATTAAGTTCACATAATTTTACATCTAAAACACGTCTTTACAATACATTTGGGTGAATATAAAAGGTCGTAAAAAAATTTTGAAAAAAAGGTGATGAATCCGCTAAATATCGTCTTAAGTCATTTCTATTAAACTAATCATACTTTTTATATTTTTATCGTTAAGTTCTCATTATTTTACATCTAAAACATGTCTTTACAATACATTTAGGTGAATATAAAAGGTCGTAAAAAAATTTGAAATACAGGTGATGAATCCGCTAAATATCGTCTTAAGTCATTTCTATTGAACTAATCATACTTTTTATATTTTTATCGTTAAGGTCACATAATTTTACATCTAAAACACGTATTTACAATACATTTGGGTGACTACAAAAAATAGAAAAAAAATTTGGGAAAAAATTTGGTAAAAAATGGTGATAATTCCGCTAAATATCGTTAAAGTCATTTGTATTGAACTAATCATACTTTTTATATTTTTAACGTTAAGTTCAAATTATTTTACATCTAAAGCACGTATTTACAATACATTTGGGTGAATTACAAAAAATAGAAAAAAAATTTGGTAAAAAATGGTGATAATTCCGCTAAATATCGTTTAAACTCATTTGTATTGAACTAATCATACTTTTTATATTTTTATCGTTAAGTTCATATAATTCTACATCTAAAAAACGTCTTTACAATACATTTGGGTGAATATAAAAGGTCGTAAAAAAATTTTGAAAAAAAGGTGATGAATCCGCTAAATATCGTCTTAAGTCATTTCTATTAAACTAATCATACTTTTTATATTTTTAACGTTAAGTTCACATTATTTTACATCTAAAACACGTCTTTACAATACATTTGGGTGAATATAAAAGGTCGTAAAAATATTTTGAAATACAGGTGATGAATCCGCTAAATATCGTCTTAATTCATTTCTATTAAACTAATCATACTTTTTATATTTTAAACGTTAAGTTCACATTATTTTACATCTAAAACACGTATTTACAATACATTTGGGTGACTACAAAAAATAGAAAAAAAATTTGGGAAAAAATTTGGTAAAAAATGGTGATAATTCCGCTAAATATCGATTAAAGTCATTTGTATTGAACTAATCCTACTTTTTATATGTTTATCGTTAAGTTCACATAATTTTACATCTAAAACACGTCTTTACAATACATTTGGGTGAATATAAAAGGTCGTAAAAAAATTTTGAAATACAGGTGATGAATCCGCTAAATATCGTCTTAATTCATTTCTATTAAACTAATCATCCTTTTTATATTTTTAACGTTAAGTTCACATTATTTTACATCTAAAACACGTGTTTACAATACATTTATGTGAATACAAAAAATAGAAAAAAAATTTGGGAAAAAATTTGGTAAAAAATGGTGATAATTCCGCTAAATATCGTTTAAAGTCATTTGTATTGAACTATTCATACTTTTTATATTTTTATCGTTAAGTTCACATAATTTTACATCTAAAACACGTGTTTACAATACATTTGGGTGAATACAAAAAATAGAAAAAAAATTTGGGAAAAAATTTGGTAAAAAATGGTGATAATTCCGCTAAATATCGTTTAAAGTCATTTGTATTGAACTAATCTTACTTTTTATATTTTTATCGTTAAGTTCACATAATTTTACATCTAAAAGACGTCTTTACAATACATTTGGGTGAATATGAAAGGTCGTAAAAAAATTTTGAAATACAGGTGATGAATCCGCTATATATCGTATGAATTCATTTCTATTAAACTAATCATACTTTTTATATTTTTAACGTTAAGTTCACATTATTTTACATCTAAAACACGTATTTACAATACATTTGGGTGAATACAAAAAATAGAAAAAAAATTTGGGAAAAAATTTGGTAAAAAATCCTGATAATTCCGCTAAATATCGTTAAAGTCATTTGTATTGAACTAATCATACATTTTATATTTTTATCGTTAAGTTCACATTATTTTACATCTAAAATACGTATTTACAATACATTTGGGTGAATACAAAAAATAGAAAAAAAATTTGGGAAAAAATTTGGTAAAAAATGGTGATAATTCCGCTAAATATCGTTTAAAGTCATTTGTATTGAACTAATCATACTTTTTATATTTTTATCGTTAAGTTCACATAATTTTACATCTATAACACGTCTTTACAATACATTTGGGTGAATACAAAAAATAAAAAAAAAAATTTGGGAAAAAATTTGGTAAAAAATGAATGGTGATAATTACGCTAAATATCGTTTAAAGTCATTTGTATTGAACTAATCATACTTTTTATATTTTTATCGTTAAGTTCACATAATTTTACATCTAAAACACGTCTTTACAATACATTTGGGTGAATATAAAAGGTCGTAAAAAAATTTTGAAATACAGGTTATGAATCCGCTAAATATCGTCTTAAGTCATTTCTATTAAACTAATCATACTTTTTATATTTTTAACGTTAAGTTAACATTATTTAACATCTAAAACACGTGATTACAATACATTTGGGTGACTAAAAAAAATAGAAAAAAAATTTGGGAAAAAATTTGGTAAAAAATGGTGATAATTCCGCTAAATATCGATTAAAGTCATTTGTATTGAACTAATCCTACTTTTTATATGTTTATCATTAAGTTCACATAATTTTACATCTAAAACACGTCTTTACAATACATTTGGGTGAATATAAAAGGTCGTAAAAAAATTTTGAAAAAAAGGTGATGAATCCGCTAAATATCGTCTTAAGTCATTTCTATTAAACTAATCATACTTTTTATATTTTTATCGTTAAGTTCTCATTATTTTACATCTAAAACATGTCTTTACAATACATTTAGGTGAATATAAAAGGTCGTAAAAAAATTTGAAATACAGGTGATGAATCCGCTAAATATCGTCTTAAGTCATTTCTATTGAACTAATCATACTTTTTATATTTTTATCGTTAAGGTCACATAATTTTACATCTAAAACACGTATTTACAATACATTTGGGTGACTACAAAAAATAGAAAAAAAATTTGGGAAAAAATTTGGTAAAAAATGGTGATAATTCCGCTAAATATCGTTAAAGTCATTTGTATTGAACTAATCATACTTTTTATATTTTTAACGTTAAGTTCAAATTATTTTACATCTAAAGCACGTATTAACAATACATTTGGGTGAATTACAAAAAATAGAAAAAAAATTTGGTAAAAAATGGTGATAATTCCGCTAAATATCGTTTAAACTCATTTGTATTGAACTAATCATACTTTTTATATTTTTATCGTTAAGTTCATATAATTCTACATCTAAAAAACGTCTTTACAATACATTTGGGTGAATATAAAAGGTCGTAAAAAAATTTTGAAAAAAAGGTGATGAATCCGCTAAATATCGTCTTAAGTCATTTCTATTAAACTAATCATACTTTTTATATTTTTAACGTTAAGTTCACATTATTTTACATCTAAAACACGTCTTTACAATACATTTGGGTGAATATAAAAGGTCGTAAAAATATTTTGAAATACAGGTGATGAATCCGCTAAATATCGTCTTAAGTCATTTCTATTAAACTAATCATACTTTTTATATTTTAAACGTTAAGTTCACATTATTTTACATCTAAAACACGTATTTACAATACATTTGGGTGACTACAAAAAATAGAAAAAAAATTTGGGAAAAAATTTGGTAAAAAATGGTGATAATTCCGCTAAATATCGATTAAAGTCATTTGTATTGAACTAATCCTACTTTTTATATGTTTATCGTTAAGTTCACATAATTTTACATCTAAAACACGTCTTTACAATACATTTGGGTGAATATAAAAGGTCGTAAAAAAATTTTGAAATACAGGTGATGAATCCGCTAAATATCGTCTTAATTCATTTCTATTAAACTAATCATCCTTTTTATATTTTTAACGTTAAGTTCACATTATTTTACATCTAAAACACGTGTTTACAATACATTTATGTGAATACAAAAAATAGAAAAAAAATTTGGGAAAAAATTTGGTAAAAAATGGTGATAATTCCGCTAAATATCGTTTAAAGTCATTGGTATTGAACTAATCATACTTTTTATATTTTTATCGTTAAGTTCAAATATTTTTACATCTAAAACACGTATTTACAATACATTTGGGTGACTACAAAAAATAGAAAAAAAATTTGGGAAAAAATTTGGTAAAAAATGGTGATAATTCCGCTAAATATCGTTAAAGTCATTTGTATTGAACTAATCATACTTTTTATATTTTTATCGTTAAGTCCACATAATTTTACATCTAAAACACGTCTTTACAATACATTTGGGTGAATATAAAAGGTCGTAAAAAAATTTTGAAATACAGGTGATGAATCCGCTAAATATCGTCTTAATTCATTTCTATTAAACTAATCATACTTTTTATATTTTTAACGTTAAGTTCACATTATTTTACATCTAAAACACGAGTTTACAATACATTTATGTGAATACAAAAAATAGAAAAAAAATTTAGGAAAAAATTTAGTAAAAAATTGTGATAATTCCGCTAAATATCGTTTAAAGTCATTTGTATTGAACTAATCATACTTTTTATATTTTTATCGTTAAGTTCACATTATTTTACATCTAAAACACGTATTTACATTACATTTGGGTGAATACAAAAAATAGAAAAAAAATTTTGGAAAAATTTTGGTAAAAAATGGTGATAATTCCGCTAAATATCGTTTAAATTAATTTGTATTGAACTAATCATACTTTTTATATTTTTATCGTTAATTTCACATTATTTTACATCTAAAACACGTATTTACAATACATTTGGGTGAATATAAAAGGTCGTAAAAAAAATTTGAAAAAAAGGTGATGAATCCGCTAAATATCGTCTTAAGTCATTTCTATTAAACTAATCATACTTTTTATATTTTTATCGTTAAGTTCATATAATTCTACATCTAAAAAACGTCTTTACAATACATTTGGGTGAATATAAAAGGTCGTAAAAAAATTTTGAAATACAGGTGATGAATCCGCTAAATATCGTCTTAATTCATTTCTATTAAACTAATCATACTTTTTATATTTTTAACGTTAAGTTCACATTATTTTACATCTAAAACACGTGTTTACAATACATTTATGTGAATACAAAAAATAGAAAAAAAATTTGGGAAAAAATTTGGTAAAAAATGGTGATAATTCCGCTAAATATCGTTTAAAGTCATTGGTATTGAACTAATCATACTTTTTATATTTTTATCGTTAAGTTCAAATAATTTTACATCTAAAACACGTATTTACAATACATTTGGGTGACTACAAAAAATATAAAAAAAATTTGGGAAAAAATTTGGTAAAAAATGGTGATAATTCCGCTAAATATCGTTAAAGTCATTTGTATTGAACTAATCATACTTTTTATATTTTTATCGTTAAGTCCACATAATTTTACATCTAAAACACGTCTTTACAATACATTTGGGTGAATATAAAAGGTCGTAAAAAAATTTTGAAATACAGGTGATGAATCCGCTAAATATCTTCTTAATTCATTTCTATTAAACTAATCATACTTTTTATATTTTTAACGTTAAGTTCACATTATTTTACATCTAAAACACGAGTTTACAATACATTTATGTGAATACAAAAAATAGAAAAAAAATTTAGGAAAAAATTTAGTAAAAAATTGTGATAATTCCGCTAAATATCGTTTAAAGTCATTTGTATTGAACTAATCATACTTTTTATATTTTTATCGTTAAGGTCACATAATTTTACATCTAAAACACGTATTTACAATACATTTGGGTGACTACAAAAAATAGAAAAAAAATTTGGGAAAAAATTTGGTAAAAAATGGTGATAATTCCGCTAAATATCGTTAAAGTCATTTGTATTGAACTAATCATACTTTTTATATTTTTAACGTTAAGTTCAAATTATTTTACATCTAAAGCACGTATTTACAATACATTTGGGTGAATTACAAAAAATAGAAAAAAAATTTGGTAAAAAATGGTGATAATTCCGCTAAATATCGTTTAAACTCATTTGTATTGAACTAATCATACTTTTTATATTTTTATCGTTAAGTTCATATAATTCTACATCTAAAAAACGTCTTTACAATACATTTGGGTGAATATAAAAGGTCGTAAAAAAATTTTGAAAAAAAGGTGATGAATCCGCTAAATATCGTCTTAAGTCATTTCTATTAAACTAATCATACTTTTTATATTTTTAACGTTAAGTTCACATTATTTTACATCTAAAACACGTCTTTACAATACATTTGGGTGAATATAAAAGGTCGTAAAAATATTTTGAAATACAGGTGATGAATCCGCTAAATATCGTCTTAAGTCATTTCTATTAAACTAATCATACTTTTTATATTTTAAACGTTAAGTTCACATTATTTTACATCTAAAACACGTATTTACAATACATTTGGGTGACTACAAAAAATAGAAAAAAAATTTGGGAAAAAATTTGGTAAAAAATGGTGATAATTCCGCTAAATATCGATTAAAGTCATTTGTATTGAACTAATCCTACTTTTTATATGTTTATCGTTAAGTTCACATAATTTTACATCTAAAACACGTCTTTACAATACATTTGGGTGAATATAAAAGGTCGTAAAAAAATTTTGAAATACAGGTGATGAATCCGCTAAATATCGTCTTAATTCATTTCTATTAAACTAATCATCCTTTTTATATTTTTAACGTTAAGTTCACATTATTTTACATCTAAAACACGTGTTTACAATACATTTATGTGAATACAAAAAATAGAAAAAAAATTTGGGAAAAAATTTGGTAAAAAATGGTGATAATTCCGCTAAATATCGTTTAAAGTCATTGGTATTGAACTAATCATACTTTTTATATTTTTATCGTTAAGTTCAAATAATTTTACATCTAAAACACGTATTTACAATACATTTGGGTGACTACAAAAAATAGAAAAAAAATTTGGGAAAAAATTTGGTAAAAAATGGTGATAATTCCGCTAAATATCGTTAAAGTCATTTGTATTGAACTAATCATACTTTTTATATTTTTATCGTTAAGTCCACATAATTTTACATCTAAAACACGTCTTTACAATACATTTGGGTGAATATAAAAGGTCGTAAAAAAATTTTGAAATACAGGTGATGAATCCGCTAAATATCGTCTTAATTCATTTCTATTAAACTAATCATACTTTTTATATTTTTAACGTTAAGTTCACATTATTTTACATCTAAAACACGAGTTTACAATACATTTATGTGAATACAAAAAATAGAAAAAAAATTTAGGAAAAAATTTAGTAAAAAATTGTGATAATTCCGCTAAATATCGTTTAAAGTCATTTGTATTGAACTAATCATACTTTTTATATTTTTATCGTTAAGTTCACATTATTTTACATCTAAAACACGTATTTACATTACATTTGGGTGAATACAAAAAATAGAAAAAAAATTTTGGAAAAATTTTGGTAAAAAATGGTGATAATTCCGCTAAATATCGTTTAAATTAATTTGTATTGAACTAATCATACTTTTTATATTTTTATCGTTAATTTCACATTATTTTACATCTAAAACACGTATTTACAATACATTTGGGTGAATATAAAAGGTCGTAAAAAAAATTTGAAAAAAAGGTGATGAATCCGCTAAATATCGTCTTAAGTCATTTCTATTAAACTAATCATACTTTTTATATTTTTATCGTTAAGTTCACATAATTTTACATCTAAAACACGTATTTACTATACATTTGGGTGACTACAAAAAATAGAAAAAAAATTTGGGAAAAAATTTGGTAAAAAATGGTGATAATTCCGCTAAATATCGTTAAAGTCATTTGTATTGAACTAATCATACTTTTTATATTTTTAACGTTAAGTTCAAATTATTTTACATCTAAAGCACGTATTTACAATACATTTGGGTGAATACAAAAAATAGAAAAAAAATTTGGTAAAAAATGGTGATAATTCCGCTAAATATCGTTTAAACTCATTTGTATTGAACTAATCATACTTTTTATATTTTTATCGTTAAGTTCATATAATTCTACATCTAAAAAACGTCTTTACAATACATTTGGGTGAATATAAAAGGTCGTAAAAAAATTTTGAAATACAGGTGATGAATCCGCTAAATATCGTCTTAATTCATTTCTATTAAACTAATCATACTTTTTATATTTTTAACGTTAAGTTCACATTATTTTACATCTAAAACACGTGTTTACAATACATTTATGTGAATACAAAAAATAGAAAAAAAATTTGGGAAAAAATTTGGTAAAAAATGGTGATAATTCCGCTAAATATCGTTTAAAGTCATTGGTATTGAACTAATCATACTTTTTATATTTTTATCGTTAAGTTCAAATAATTTTACATCTAAAACACGTATTTACAATACATTTGGGTGACTACAAAAAATAGAAAAAAAATTTGGGAAAAAATTTGGTAAAAAATGGTGATAATTCCGCTAAATATCGTTAAAGTCATTTGTATTGAACTAATCATACTTTTTATATTTTTATCGTTAAGTCCACATAATTTTACATCTAAAACACGTCTTTACAATACATTTGGGTGAATATAAAAGGTCGTAAAAAAATTTTGAAATACAGGTGATGAATCCGCTAAATATCGTCTTAATTCATTTCTATTAAACTAATCATACTTTTTATATTTTTAACGTTAAGTTCACATTATTTTACATCTAAAACACGAGTTTACAATACATTTATGTGAATACAAAAAATAGAAAAAAAATTTAGGAAAAAATTTAGTAAAAAATTGTGATAATTCCGCTAAATATCGTTTAAAGTCATTTGTATTGAACTAATCATACTTTTTATATTTTTATCGTTAAGTTCACATTATTTTACATCTAAAACACGTATTTACATTACATTTGGGTGAATACAAAAAATAGAAAAAAAATTTTGGAAAAATTTTGGTAAAAAATGGTGATAATTCCGCTAAATATCGTTTAAATTAATTTGTATTGAACTAATCATACTTTTTATATTTTTATCGTTAATTTCACATTATTTTACATCTAAAACACGTATTTACAATACATTTGGGTGAATATAAAAGGCCGTAAAAAAAATTTGAAAAAAAGGTGATGAATCCGCTAAATATCGTCTTAAGTCATTTCTATTAAACTAATCATACTTTTTATATTTTTATCGTTAAGTTCACATAATTTTACATCTAAAACACGTATTTACAATACATTTGGGTGACTACAAAAAATAGAAAAAAAATTTGGGAAAAAATTTGGTAAAAAATGGTGATAATTCCGCTAAATATCGTTAAAGTCATTTGTATTGAACTAATCATACTTTTTATATTTTTAACGTTAAGTTCAAATTATTTTACATCTAAAGCACGTATTTACAATACATTTGGGTGAATACAAAAAATAGAAAAAAAATTTGGTAAAAAATGGTGATAATTCCGCTAAATATCGTTTAAACTCATTTGTATTGAACTAATCATACTTTTTATATTTTTATCGTTAAGTTCATATAATTCTACATCTAAAAAACGTCTTTACAATACATTTGGTTGAATATAAAAGGTCGTAAAAAAATTTTGAAATACAGGTGATGAATCCGCTAAATATCGTCTTAATTCATTTCTATTAAACTAATCATACTTTTTATATTTTTAACGTTAAGTTCACATTATTTTACATCTAAAACACGTGTTTACAATACATTTATGTGAATACAAAAAATAGAAAAAAAATTTGGGAAAAAATTTGGTAAAAAATGGTGATAATTCCGCTAAATATCGTTTAAAGTCATTGGTATTGAACTAATCATACTTTTTATATTTTTATCGTTAAGTTCAAATAATTTTACATCTAAAACACGTATTTACAATACATTTGGGTGACTACAAAAAATAGAAAAAAAATTTGGGAAAAAATTTGGTAAAAAATGGTGATAATTCCGCTAAATATCGTTAAAGTCATTTGTATTGAACTAATCATACTTTTTATATTTTTATCGTTAAGTCCACATAATTTTACATCTAAAACACGTCTTTACAATACATTTGGGTGAAT
Organism: Diuraphis noxia; assembly: GCF_037042655.1. NCBI lineage: Eukaryota > Metazoa > Arthropoda > Insecta > Hemiptera > Aphididae > Diuraphis > Diuraphis noxia. The sequence goes on along the minus strand of NW_028301715.1, from coordinate 2,755,213 downwards.
ATAAAAGGTCGTAAAAAAATTTTGAAATACAGGTGATGAATCCGCTAAATATCGTCTTAATTCATTTCTATTAAACTAATCATACTTTTTATATTTTTAACGTTAAGTTCACATTATTTTACATCTAAAACACGAGTTTACAATACATTTATGTGAATACAAAAAATAGAAAAAAAATTTAGGAAAAAATTTAGTAAAAAATTGTGATAATTCCGCTAAATATCGTTTAAAGTCATTTGTATTGAACTAATCATACTTTTTATATTTTTATCGTTAAGTTCACATTATTTTACATCTAAAACACGTATTTACATTACATTTGGGTGAATACAAAAAATAGAAAAAAAATTTTGGAAAAATTTTGGTAAAAAATGGTGATAATTCCGCTAAATATCGTTTAAAGTAATTTGTATTGAACTAATCATACTTTTTATATTTTTATCGTTAAGTTCACATTATTTTACATCTAAAACATAATTTACAATACATTTGGGTGAATACAAAAAATAGAAAAAAAATTTGGGAAAAAATTTGGTAAAAAATGGTGTTAATTCCGCTAAATATCGTTAAAGTCATTTGTATTGAACTAATCATACTTTTTATATTTTTAACGTTAAGTTCAAATTATTTTACATCTAAAGCACGTATTTACAATACATTTGGGTGAATACAAAAAATAGAAAAAAAATTTGGTAAAAAATGGTGATAATTCCGCTAAATATCGTTTAAACTCATTTGTATTGAACTAATCATTCTTTTTATATTTTTATCGTTAAGTTCATATAATTCTACATCTAAAAAACGTCTTTACAATACATTTGGGTGAATATAAAAGGTCGTAAAAAAATTTTGAAAAAAAGGTGATGAATCCGCTAAATATCGTCTTAAGTCATTTCTATTAAACTAATCATACTTTTTATATTTTTAACGTTAAGTTCACATTATTTTACATCTAAAACACGTCTTTACAATACATTTGGGTGAATATAAAAGGTCGTAAAAATATTTTGAAATACAGGTGATGAATCCGCTAAATATCGTCTTAAGTCATTTCTATTAAACTAATCATACTTTTTATATTTTAAACGTTAAGTTCACATTATTTTACATCTAAAACACGTATTTACAATACATTTGGGTGACTACAAAAAATAGAAAAAAAATTTGGGAAAAAATTTGGTAAAAAATGGTGATAATTCCGCTAAATATCGTTAAAGTCATTTGTATTGAACTAATCCTACTTTTTATATGTTTATCGTTAAGTTCACATAATTTTACATCTAAAACACGTCTTTACAATACATTTGGGTGAATATGAAAGGTCGTAAAAAAATTTTGAAATACAGGTGATGAATCCGCTATATATCGTATGAATTCATTTCTATTAAACTAATCATACTTTTTATATTTTTAACGTTAAGTTCACATTATTTTACATCTAAAACACGTATTTACAATACATTTAGGTGAATACAAAAAATAGAAAAAAAATTTGGGAAAAAATTTGGTAAAAAATCGTGATAATTCCGCTAAATATCGTTAAAGTCATTTGTATTGAACTAATCATACATTTTATATTTTTATCGTTAAGTTCACATTATTTTACATCTAAAATACGTATTTACAATACATTTGGGTGAATACAAAAAATAGAAAAAAAATTTGGGAAAAAATTTGGTAAAAAATGGTGATAATTCCGCTAAATATCGTTTAAAGTCATTTGTATTGAACTAATCATACTTTTTATATTTTTAACGTTAAGTTCAAATTATTTTACATCTAAAGCACGTATTTACAATACATTTGGGTGAATACAAAAAATAGAAAAAAAATTTGGTAAAAAATGGTGATAATTCCGCTAAATATCGTTTAAACTCATTTGTATTGAACTAATCATACTTTTTATATTTTTATCGTTAAGTTCATATAATTCTACATCTAAAAAACGTCTTTACAATACATTTGGGTGAATATAAAAGGTCGTAAAAAAATTTTGAAAAAAAGGTGATGAATCCGCTAAATATCGTCTTAAGTCATTTCTATTAAACTAATCATACTTTTTATATTTTTAACGTTAATTCACATTATTTTACATCTAAAACACGTCTTTACAATACATTTGGGTGAATATAAAAGGTCGTAAAAATATTTTGAAATACAGGTGATGAATCCGCTAAATATCGTCTTAAGTCATTTCTATTAAACTAATCATACTTTTTATATTTTAAACGTTAAGTTCACATTATTTTACATCTAAAACACGTATTTACAACACATTTGGGTGACTACAAAAAATAGAAAAAAAATTTGGGAAAAAATTTGGTAAAAAATGGTGATAATTCCGCTAAATATCGATTAAAGTCATTTGTATTGAACTAATCCTACTTTTTATATGTTTATCGTTAAGTTCACATAATTTTACATCTAAAACACGTCTTTACAATACATTTGGGTGAATATGAAAGGTCGTAAAAAAATTTTGAAATACAGGTGATGAATCCGCTAAATATCGTATGAATTCATTTCTATTAAACTAATCATACTTTTTATATTTTTAACGTTAAGTTCACATTATTTTACATCTAAAACACGTATTTACAATACATTTAGGTGAATACAAAAAATAGAAAAAAAATTTGGGAAAAAATTTGGTAAAAAATCGTGATAATTCCGCTAAATATCGTTAAAGTCATTTGTATTGAACTAATCATACATTTTATATTTTTATCGTTAAGTTCACATTATTTTACATCTAAAATACGTATTTACTATACATTTGGGTGAATACAAAAAATAGAAAAAAAATTTGGGAAAAAATTTGGTAAAAAATGGTGATAATTCCGCTAAATATCGTTTAAAGTCATTTGTATTGGACTAATCATACTTTTTATATTTTTATCGTTAAGTTCACATAATTTTACATCTAAAAGATAATTTACAATACATTTGGGTGACTACAAAAAATAGAAAAAAAATTTGGGAAAAAATTTGGTAAAAAATGGTGATAATTCCGCTAAATATCGATTAATGTCATTTGTATTGAACTAATCATACTTTTTATATGTTTATCGTTAAGTTCACATAATTTTACATCTAAAACACGTCTTTACAATACATTTGGGTGAATATAAAAGGTCGTAAAAAAATTTTGAAATACAGGTGATGAATCCGCTAAATATCGTCTTAATTCATTTCTATTAAACTAATCATACTTTTTATATTTTTAACGTTAAGTTCACATTATTTTACATCTAAAACACGTGTTTACAATACATTTATGTGAATACAAAAAATAGAAAAAAAATTTGGGAAAAAATTTGGTAAAAAATGGTGATAATTCCGCTAAATATCGTTTAAAGTCATTTGTATTGAACTATTCATACTTTTTATATTTTTATCGTTAAGTTCACATAATTTTACATCTAAAACACGTGTTTACAATACATTTGGGTGAATACAAAAAATAGAAAAAAAATTTGGGAAAAAATTTGGTAAAAAATGGTGATAATTCCGCTAAATATCGTTTAAAGTCATTTGTATTGAACTAATCTTACTTTTTATATTTTTATCGTTAAGTTCACATAATTTTACATCTAAAAGACGTCTTTACAATACATTTGGGTGAATATGAAAGGTCGTAAAAAAATTTTGAAATACAGGTGATGAATCCGCTATATATCGTATGAATTCATTTCTATTAAACTAATCATACTTTTTATATTTTTAACGTTAAGTTCACATTATTTTACATCTAAAACACGTATTTACAATACATTTGGGTGAATACAAAAAATAGAAAAAAAATTTGGGAAAAAATTTGGTAAAAAATCGTGATAATTCCGCTAAATATCGATAAAGTCATTTGTATTGAACTAATCATACATTTTATATTTTTATCGTTAAGTTCACATTATTTTACATCTAAAATACGTATTTACAATACATTTGGGTGAATACAAAAAATAGAAAAAAAATTTGGGAAAAATTTGGTAAAAAATGGTGATAATTCCGCTAAATATCGTTTAAAGTCATTTGTATTGAACTAATCATACTTTTTATATTTTTATCGTTAAGTTCACATAATTTTACATCTATAACACGTCTTTACAATACATTTGGGTGAATACAAAAAATAAAAAAAAAAATTTGGGAAAAAATTTGGTAAAAAATGAATGGTGATAATTACGCTAAATATCGTTTAAAGTCATTTGTATTGAACTAATCATACTTTTTATATTTTTATCGTTAAGTTCACATAATTTTACATCTAAAACATGTCTTTACAATACATTTGGGTGAATATAAAAGGTCGTAAAAAAATTTTGAAATACAGGTGATGAATCCGCTAAATATCGTCTTAAGTCATTTCTATTGAACTAATCATACTTTTTATATTTTTATCGTTAAGTTCACATAATTTTACATCTAAAACACGTATTTACAATACATTTGGGTGACTACAAAAAATAGAAAAAAAATTTGGGAAAAAATTTGGTAAAAAATGGTGATAATTCCGCTAAATATCGTTAAAGTCATTTGTATTGAACTAATCATACTTTTTATATTTTTAACGTTAAGTTCAAATTATTTTACATCTAAAGCACGTATTTACAATACATTTGGGTGAATACAAAAAATAGAAAAAAAATTTGGTAAAAAATGGTGATAATTCCGCTAAATATCGTTTAAACTCATTTGTATTGAACTAATCATACTTTTTATATTTTTATCGTTAAGTTCATATAATTCTACATCTAAAAAACGTCTTTACAATACATTTGGGTGAATATAAAAGGTCGTAAAAAAATTTTGAAAAAAAGGTGATGAATCCGCTAAATATCGTCTTAAGTCATTTCTATTAAACTAATCATACCTTTTTATATTTTTAACGTTAAGTTCACATTATTTTACATCTAAAACACGTCTTTACAATACATTTGGGTGAATATAAAAGGTCGTAAAAATATTTTGAAATACAGGTGATGAATCCGCTAAATATCGTCTTTAGTCATTTCTATTAAACTAATCATACTTTTTATATTTTAAACGTTAAGTTCACATTATTTTACATCTAAAACACGTATTTACAATACATTTGGGTGACTACAAAAAATAGAAAAAAAATTTGGGAAAAAATTTGGTAAAAAATGGTGATAATTCCGCTAAATATCGATTTAAGTCATTTGTATTGAACTAATCCTACTTTTTATATGTTTCTCGTTAAGTTCACATAATTTTACATCTAAAACACGTCTTTACAATACATTTGGGTGAATATAAAAGGTCGTAAAAAAATTTTGAAATACAGGTGATGAATCCGCTAAATATCGTTTAAAGTCATTGGTATTGAACTAATCATACTTTTTATATTTTTATCGTTAAGTTCAAATAATTTTACATCTAAAACACGTATTTACAATACATTTGGGTGACTACAAAAAATAGAAAAAAAATTTGGGAAAAAATTTGGTAAAAAATGGTGATAATTCCGCTAAATATCGTTAAAGTCATTTGTATTGAACTAATCATACTTTTTATATTTTTATCGTTAAGTCCACATAATTTTACATCTAAAACACGTCTTTACAATACATTTGGGTGAATATAAAAGGTTGTAAAAAAATTTTGAAATACAGGTGATGAATCCGCTAAATATCGTCTTAATTCATTTCTATTAAACTAATCATACTTTTTATATTTTTAACGTTAAGTTCACATTATTTTACATCTAAAACACGAGTTTACAATACATTTATGTGAATACAAAAAATAGAAAAAAAATTTAGGAAAAAATTTAGTAAAAAATTGTGATAATTCCGCTAAATATCGTTTAAAGTCATTTGTATTGAACTAATCATACTTTTTATATTTTTATCGTTAAGTTCACATTATTTTACATCTAAAACACGTATTTACATTACAATTGGGTGACTACAAAAGGTCGTAAAAAAATTTTGAAATACAGGTGATGAAACCGCTAAATATCATCTTAAGTCATTTCTATTAAACTAATCATACTTTTTATATTTTTAACGTTAAGTTCACATTATTTTACATCTAAAACACGTCTTTACAATACATTTGGGTGAATATAAAAGGTCGTAAAAAAATTTTGAAATACAGGTGATGAATCCGCTAAATATCGTCTTAAGTCATTTCTATTAAACTAATCATACTTTTTATATTTTTAACGTTAAGTTCACATTATTTTACATCTAAAACACGTATTTACAATACATTTGGGTGAATACAAAAAATAGAAAAAAAATTTGGGAAAAAATTTGGTAAAAAATGGTGATAATTCCGCTAAATATCGTTTAAAGTCATTTGTATTGAACTAATCATACTTTTTATATTTTTATCGTTAAGTTCAAATAATTTTACATCTAAAACACGTATTTACAATACATTTGGGTGACTACAAAAAATAGAAAAAAAATTTGGGAAAAAATTTGGTAAAAAATGGTGATAATTCCGCTAAATATCGTTAAAGTCATTTGTATTGAACTAATCATACTTTTTATATTTTTATCGTTAAGTCCACATAATTTTACATCTAAAACACGTCTTTACAATACATTTGGGTGAATATAAAAGGTCGTAAAAAAATTTTGAAATACAGGTGATGAATCCGCTAAATATCGTCTTAATTCATTTCTATTAAACTAATCATACTTTTTATATTTTTAACGTTAAGTTCACATTATTTTACATCTAAAACACGAGTTTACAATACATTTATGTGAATACAAAAAATAGAAAAAAAATTTAGGAAAAAATTTAGTAAAAAATTGTGATAATTCCGCTAAATATCGTTTAAAGTCATTTGTATTGAACTAATCATACTTTTTATATTTTTATCGTTAAGTTCACATTATTTTACATCTAAAACACGTATTTACATTACAATTGGGTGACTACAAAAAATAGAAAAAAAATTTGGGAAAAAATTTGGTAAAAAATGGTGATAATTCCGCTAAATATCGTTTAAAGTCATTTGTATTGAACTAATCATACTTTTTATATTTTTATCGTTAAGTTCACATCATTTTACATCTAAAACACGTCTTTACAATACATTTGGGTGAATATAAAAGGTCGTAAAAAAATTTTGAAATACAGGTGATGAAACCGCTAAATATCATCTTAAGTCATTTCTATTAAACTAATCATACTTTTTATATTTTTAACGTTAAGTTCACATTATTTTACATCTAAAACACGTCTTTACAATACATTTGGGTGAATATAAAAGGTCGTAAAAAAATTTTGAAATACAGGTGATGAATCCGCTAAATATCGTCTTAAGTCATTTCTATTAAACTAATCATACTTTTTATATTTTTAACGTTAAGTTCACATTATTTTACATCTAAAACACGTATTTACAATACATTTGGGTGAATACAAAAAATAGAAAAAAAATTTGGGAAAAAATTTGGTAAAAAATGGTGATAATTCCGCTAAATATCGTTTAAAGTCATTTGTATTGAACTAATCATACTTTTTATATTTTTATCGTTAAGTTCACATTATTTTACATCTAAAACACGTATTTACAATACATTTGGGTGAATACAAAAAATAGAAAAAAAATTTGGGAAAAAATTTGGTAAAAAATGGTGATAATTCCGCTAAATATCGTTTAAAGTCATTTGTATTGAACTAATCATACTTTTTATATTTTTATCGTTAAGTTCACATTATTTTACATCTAAAACACATCTTTACAATACATTTGGGTGAATATAAAAGGTCGTAAAAAAATTTTGAAATACAGGTGATGAATCCGCTAAATATCGTTTAAAGTCATTGGTATTGAACTAATCATACTTTTTATATTTTTATCGTTAAGTTCAAATAATTTTACATCTAAAACACGTATTTACAATACATTTGGGTGACTACAATAAATAGAAAAAAAATTTGGGAAAAAATTTGGTAAAAAATGGTGATAATTCCGCTAAATATCGTTAAAGTCATTTGTATTGAACTAATCATACTTTTTATATTTTTATCGTTAAGTCCACATAATTTTACATCTAAAACACGTCTTTACAATACATTTGGGTGAATATAAAAGGTCGTAAAAAAATTTTGAAATACAGGTGATGAATCCGCTAAATATCGTTTAAAGTCATTGGTATTGAACTAATCATACTTTTTATATTTTTATCGTTAAGTTCAAATAATTTTACATCTAAAACACGTATTTACAATACATTTGGGTGACTACAAAAAATAGAAAAAAAATTTGGGAAAAAATTTGGAAAAAAATGGTGATAATTCCGCTAAATATCGTTAAAGTCATTTGTATTGAACTAATCATACTTTTTATATTTTTATCGTTAAGTCCACATAATTTTACATCTAAAACACGTCTTTACAATACATTTGGGTGAATATAAAAGGTCGTAAAAAAATTTTGAAATACAGGTGATGAATCCGCTAAATATCGTCTTAATTCATTTCTATTAAACTAATCATACTTTTTATATTTTTAACGTTAAGTTCACATTATTTTACATCTAAAACACGAGTTTACAATACATTTATGTGAATACAAAAAATAGAAAAAAAATGTAGGAAAAAATTTAGTAAAAAATTGTGATAATTCCGCTAAATATCGTTTAAAGTCATTTGTATTGAACTAATCATACTTTTTATATTTTTATCGTTAAGTTCACATTATTTTACATCTAAAACACGTATTTACATTACATTAGGGTGAATACAAAAAATAGAAAAAAAATTTTGGAAAAATTTGGTAAAAAATGGTGATAATTCCGCTAAATATCGTTTAAATTAATTTGTATTGAACTAATCATACTTTTTATATTTTTATCGTTAATTTCACATTATTTTACATCTAAAACACGTATTTACAATACATTTGGGTGAATATAAAAGGTCGTAAAAAAATTTTGAAAAAAAGGTGATGAATCCGCTAAATATCGTCTTAAGTCATTTCTATTAAACTAATCATACTTTTTATATTTTTAACGTTAAGTTCACATTATTTTACATCTAAAACACGTGTTTACAATACATTTGGGTGAATACAAAAAATATAAAAAAAATTTGGTAAAAAATGGTGATAATTCCGCTAAATATCGTTTAAAGTCATTTGTATTGAACTAATCATACTTTTTATATTTTGATCGTTAAGTTCACATTATTTTACATCTAAAACACGTATTTACAATACATTTGGGTGAATACAAAAAATAGAAAAAAAATTTGGGAAAAAATTTGGTAAAAAATGGTGATAATTCCGCTAAATATCGTTTAAAGTCATTTGTATTGAACTAATCATACTTTTTATATTTTTATCGTTAAATTCACATAATTTTACATCTAAAACACGTCTTTACAATACATTTGGGTGAATATAAAAGGTCGTAAAAAAATTTTGAAATACAGGTGATGAATCCGCTAAATATCGTCTTAAGTCATTTCTATTAAACTAATCATACTTTTTATATTTTCAACGTTAAGTTCACATTATTTTACATCTAAAACACGTGTTTACAATACATTTGGGTGAATACAAAAAATAGAAAAAAAATTTGGGAAAAAATTGGGTAAAAAATGGTGATAATTCCGCTAAATATCATTTAAAGTCATTTGTATTGAACTAATCATACTTTTTATATTTTTATCGTTAAGTTCACATTATTTTACATCTAAAACACGTATTTACAATACATTTGGGTGAATACAAAAAATAGAAAAAAAATTTGGGAAAAAATTGGGTAAAAAATGCTGATAATTCCGCTAAATATCGTTTAAAGTCATTTGTATTGAACTAATCATACTTTTTATATTTTTATCGTTAAGTTCACATAATTTTACATCTAAAACGCGTCTTTACAATACATTTGGGTGAATATAAAAGGTCTTAAAAAAATTTTGAAATACAGGTGATGAATCCGCTAAATATCGTCTTAAGTCATTTCTATTAAACTAATCATACTTTTTATATTTTTAACGTTAAGTTCACATTATTTTACATCTAAAACACGTGTTTACAATACATTTGGGTGAATACAAAAAATAGAAAAAAAATTTGGGAAAAAATTGGGTAAAAAATGGTGATAATTCCGCTAAATATCGTTTAAAGTCATTTGTATTGAACTAATCATACTTTTTATATTTTTATCGTTAAGTTCACATCATTTTACATCTAAAACACGTCTTTACAATACATTTGGGTGAATATAAAAGGTCGTAAAAAAATTTTGAAATACAGGTGATGAAACCGCTAAATATCGTCTTAAGTCATTTCTATTAAACTAATCATACTTTTTATATTTTTAACGTTAAGTTCACATTATTTTACATCTAAAACACGAGTTTACAATACATTTATGTGAATACAAAAAATAGAAAAAAAATTTAGGAAAAAATTTAGTAAAAAATTGTGATAATTCCGCTAAATATCGTTTAAAGTCATTTGTATTGAACTAATCATACTTTTTATATTTTTATCGTTAAGTTCACATTATTTTACATCTAAAACACGTATTTACATTACATTTGGGTGAATACAAAAAATAGAAAAAAAATTTTGGAAAAATTTGTTAAAAAATGGTGATAATTCCGCTAAATATCGTTTAAATTAATTTGTATTGAACTAATCATACTTTTTATATTTTTATCGTTAATTTCACATTATTTTACATCTAAAACACGTAATTACAATACATTTGGGTGAATATAAAAGGTCGTAAAAAAATTTTGAAAAAAAGGTGATGAATCCGCTAAATATCGTCTTAAGTCATTTCTATTAAACTAATCATACTTTTTATATTTTTATCGTTAAGTTCTCATTATTTTACATCTAAAACATGTCTTTACAATACATTTAGGTGAATATAAAAGGTCGTAAAAAAATTTGAAATACAGGTGATGAATCCGCTAAATATCGTCTTAAGTCATTTCTATTGAACTAATCATACTTTTTATATTTTTATCGTTAAGTTCACATAATTTTACATCTAAAACACGTATTTACAATACATTTGGGTGACTACAAAAAATAGAAAAAAAATTTGGGAAAAAATTTGGTGAAAAATGGTGATAATTCCGCTAAATATCGTTAAAGTCATTTGTATTGAACTAATCATACTTTTTATATTTTTAACGTTAAGTTCAAATTATTTTACATCTAAAGCACGTATTTACAATACATTTGGGTGAATACAAAAAATAGAAAAAAAATTTGGTAAAAAATGGTGATAATTCCGCTAAATATCGTTTAAACTCATTTGTATTGAACTAATCATACTTTTTATATTTTTATCGTTAAGTTCATATAATTCTACATCTAAAAAACGTCTTTACAATACATTTGGGTGAATATAAAAGGTCGTAAAAAAATTTTGAAAAAAAGGTGATGAATCCGCTAAATATCGTCTTAAGTCATTTCTATTAAACTAATCATACTTTTTATATTTTTAACGTTAAGTTCACATTATTTTACATCTAAAACACGTCTTTACAATACATTTGGGTGAATATAAAAGGTCGTAAAAATATTTTGAAATACAGGTGATGAATCCGCTAAATATCGTCTTAAGTCATTTCTATTAAACTAATCATACTTTTTATATTTTAAACGTTAAGTTCACATTATTTTACATCTAAAACACGTATTTACAATACATTTGGGTGACTACAAAAAATAGAAAAAAAATTTGGGAAAAAATTTGGTAAAAAATGGTGATAATTCCGCTAAATATCGTTAAAGTCATTTGTATTGAACTAATCATACTTTTTATATTTTTAACGTTAAGTTCAAATTATTTTACATCTAAAGCACGTGTTTACAATACATTTGGGTGAATACAAAAAATATAAAAAAAATTTGGTAAAAAATGGTGATAATTCCGCTAAATATCGTTTAAAGTCATTTGTATTGAACTAATCATACTTTTTATATTTTGATCGTTAAGTTCACATTATTTTACATCTAAAACACGTATTTACAATACATTTGGGTGAATACAAAAAATAGAAAAAAAATTTGGGAAAAAATTTGGTAAAAAATGGTGATAATTCCGCTAAATATCGTTTAAAGTCATTTGTATTGAACTAATCATACTTTTTATATTTTTATCGTTAAGTTCACATCATTTTACATCTAAAACACGTCTTTACAATACATTTGGGTGAATATAAAAGGTCGTAAAAAAATTTTGAAATACAGGTGATGAAACCGCTAAATATCATCTTAAGTCATTTCTATTAAACTAATCATACTTTTTATATTTTTAACGTTAAGTTCAAATTATTTTACATCTAAAACACGTCTTTACAATACATTTGGGTGAATATAAAAGGTCGTAAAAAAATTTTGAAATACAGGTGATGAATCCGCTAAATATCGTCTTAAGTCATTTCTATTAAACTAATCATACTTTTTATATTTTTAACGTTAAGTTCACATTATTTTACATCTAAAACACGTATTTACAATACATTTGGGTGACTACAAAAAATAGAAAAAAAATTTGGGAAAAAATTTGGTGAAAAATGGTGATAATTCCGCTAAATATCGTTAAAGTCATTTGTATTGAACTAATCATACTTTTTATATTTTTAACGTTAAGTTCAAATTATTTTACATCTAAAGCACGTATTTACAATACATTTGGGTGAATACAAAAAATAGAAAAAAAATTTGGTAAAAAATGGTGATAATTCCGCTAAATATCGTTTAAACTCATTTGTATTGAACTAATCATACTTTTTATATTTTTATCGTTAAGTTCATATAATTCTACATCTAAAAAACGTCTTTACAATACATTTGGGTGAATATAAAAGGTCGTAAAAAAATTTTGAAAAAAAGGTGATGAATCCGCTAAATATCGTCTTAAGTCATTTCTATTAAACTAATCATACTTTTTATATTTTTAACGTTAAGTTCACATTATTTTACATCTAAAACACGTCTTTACAATACATTTGGGTGAATATAAAAGGTCGTAAAAATATTTTGAAATACAGGTGATGAATCCGCTAAATATCGTCTTAAGTCATTTCTATTAAACTAATCATACTTTTTATATTTTAAACGTTAAGTTCACATTATTTTACATCTAAAACACGTATTTACAATACATTTGGGTGACTACAAAAAATAGAAAAAAAATTTGGGAAAAAATTTGGTAAAAAATGGTGATAATTCCGCTAAATATCGTTAAAGTCATTTGTATTGAACTAATCATACTTTTTATATTTTTAACGTTAAGTTCAAATTATTTTACATCTAAAGCACGTGTTTACAATACATTTGGGTGAATACAAAAAATATAAAAAAAATTTGGTAAAAAATGGTGATAATTCCGCTAAATATCGTTTAAAGTCATTTGTATTGAACTAATCATACTTTTTATATTTTGATCGTTAAGTTCACATTATTTTACATCTAAAACACGTATTTACAATACATTTGGGTGAATACAAAAAATAGAAAAAAAATTTGGGAAAAAATTTGGTAAAAAATGGTGATAATTCCGCTAAATATCGTTTAAAGTCATTTGTATTGAACTAATCATACTTTTTATATTTTTATCGTTAAGTTCACATCATTTTACATCTAAAACACGTCTTTACAATACATTTGGGTGAATATAAAAGGTCGTAAAAAAATTTTGAAATACAGGTGATGAAACCGCTAAATATCATCTTAAGTCATTTCTATTAAACTAATCATACTTTTTATATTTTTAACGTTAAGTTCAAATTATTTTACATCTAAAACACGTCTTTACAATACATTTGGGTGAATATAAAAGGTCGTAAAAAAATTTTGAAATACAGGTGATGAATCCGCTAAATATCGTCTTAAGTCATTTCTATTAAACTAATCATACTTTTTATATTTTTAACGTTAAGTTCACATTATTTTACATCTAAAACACGTATTTACAATACATTTGGGTGAATACAAAAAATAGAAAAAAAATTTGGTAAAAAATTGTGATAATTCCGCTAAATATCGTTTAAAGTCATTTGTATTGAACTAATCATACTTTTTATATTTTTATCGTTAAGTTCACATTATTTTACATCTAAAACACGTATTTACAATACATTTGGGTGAATACAAAAAATAGAAAAAAATTTGGGAAAAAATTTGGTAAAAAATGGTGATAATTCCGCTAAATATCGTTTAAAGTCATTTGTATTGAACTAATCATACTTTTTATATTTTTATCGTTAAGTTCACATTATTTTACATCTAAAACACGTATTTACAATACATTTGGGTGAATATAAAAGGTCGTAAAAAAATTTTGAAATACAGCTAATGAATCCGCTAAATATCGTCTTAAGTCATTTCTATTAAACTAATCATACTTTTTATATTTTTAACGTTAAGTTCACATTATTTTACATCTAAAACACGTATTTACAATACATTTGGGTGAATACAAAAAATAGAAAAAAAATTTGGGAAAAAATTGGGTAAAAAATGGTGATAATTCCGCTAAATATCGTTTAAAGTCATTTGTATTGAACTAATCATACTTTTTATATTTTTATCGTTAAGTTCACATTATTTTACATCTAAAACACGTCTTTACAATACATTTGGGTGAATATAAAAGGTCGTAAAAAAATTTTGAAATACAGGTGATGAATCCGCTAAATATCGTCTTAAGTCATTTCTATTAAACTAATCATACTTTTTATATTTTTAACGTTAAGTTCACATTATTTTACATCTAAAACACGTGTTTACAATACATTTGGGTGAATACAAAAAATATAAAAAAAATTTGGTAAAAAATGGTGATAATTCCGCTAAATATCGTTTAAAGTCATTTGTATTGAACTAATCATACTTTTTATATTTTGATCGTTAAGTTCACATTATTTTACATCTAAAACACGTATTTACAATACATTTGGGTGAATACAAAAAATATAAAAAAAATTTGGTAAAAAATGGTGATAATTCCGCTAAATATCGTTTAAAGTCATTTGTATTGAACTAATCATACTTTTTATATTTTTATCGTTAAGTTCACATAATTTTACATCTAAAACACGTCTTTACAATACATTTGGGTGAATATAAAAGGTCGTAAAAAAATTTTGAAATACAGGTGATGAATCCGCTAAATATCGTCTTAAGTCATTTCTATTAAACTAATCATACTTTTTATATTTTCAACGTTAAGTTCACATTATTTTACATCTAAAACACGTGTTTACAAGACATTTGGGTGAATACAAAAAATAGAAAAAAAATTTGGGAAAAAATTGGGTAAAAAATGGTGATAATTCCGCTAAATATCGTTTAAAGTCATTTGTATTGAACTAATCATACTTTTTATATTTTTATCGTTAAGTTCACATTATTTTACATCTAAAACACGTATTTACAATACATTTGGGTGAATACAAAAAATAGAAAAAAAATTTGGGAAAAAATTGGGTAAAAAATGCTGATAATTCCGCTAAATATCGTTTAAAGTCATTTGTATTGAACTAATCATACTTTTTATATTTTTATCGTTAAGTTCACATAATTTTACATCTAAAACGCGTCTTTACAATACATTTGGGTGAATATAAAAGGTCGTAAAAAAATTTTGAAATACAGGTGATGAATCCGCTAAATATCGTCTTAAGTCATTTCTATTAAACTAATCATACTTTTTATATTTTTAACGTTAAGTTCACATTATTTTACATCTAAAACACGTGTTTACAATACATTTGGGTGAATACAAAAAATAGAAAAAAAATTTGGGAAAAAATTGGGTAAAAAATGGTGATAATTCCGCTAAATATCATTTAAAGTCATTTGTATTGAACTAATCATACTTTTTATATTTTTATCGTTAAGTTCACATCATTTTACATCTAAAACACGTATTTACAATACATTTGGGTGAATATAAAAGGTCGTAAAAAAATTTTGAAATACAGGTGATGAATCCGCTAAATATCGTCTTAATTCATTTCTATTAAACTAATCATACTTTTTATATTTTTAACGTTAAGTTCACATTATTTTACATCTAAAACACGAGTTTACAATACATTTATGTGAATACAAAAAATAGAAAAAAAATTTAGGAAAAAATTTAGTAAAAAATTTTGATAATTCCGCTAAATATCGATTAAAGTCATTTGTATTGAACTAATCCTACTTTTTATATGTTTATCGTTAAGTTCACATAATTTTACATCTAAAACACGTCTTTACAATACATTTGGGTGAATATAAAAGGTCGTAAAAAAATTTTGAAATACAGGTGATGAATCCGCTAAATATCGTTTAAAGTCATTGGTATTGAACTAATCATACTTTTTATATTTTTATCGTTAAGTTCAAATAATTTTACATCTAAAACACGTATTTACAATACATTTGGGTGACTACAAAAAATAGAAAAAAAATTTGGGAAAAAATTTGGTAAAAAATGGTGATAATTCCGCTAAATATCGTTAAAGTCATTTGTATTGAACTAATCATACTTTTTATATTTTTATCGTTAAGTCCACATAATTTTACATCTAAAACACGTCTTTACAATACATTTGGGTGAATATAAAAGGTCGTAAAAAAATTTTGAAATACAGGTGATGAATCCGCTAAATATCGTTTAAAGTCATTGGTATTGAACTAATCATACTTTTTATATTTTTATCGTTAAGTTCAAATAATTTTACATCTAAAACACGTATTTACAATACATTTGGGTGACTACAAAAAATAGAAAAAAAATTTGGGAAAAAATTTGGTAAAAAATGGTGATAATTCCGCTAAATATCGTTTAAGTCATTTGTATTGAACTAATCATACTTTTTATATTTTTATCGTTAAGTCCACATAATTTTACATCTAAAACACGTCTTTACAATACATTTGGGTGAATATAAAAGGTCGTAAAAAAATTTTGAAATACAGGTGATGAATCCGCTAAATATCGTCTTAATTCATTTCTATTAAACTAATCATACTTTTTATATTTTTAACGTTAAGTTCACATTATTTTACATCTAAAACACGAGTTTACAATACATTTATGTGAATACAAAAAATAGAAAAAAAATTTAGGAAAAAATTTAGTAAAAAATTGTGATAATTCCGCTAAATATCGTTTAAAGTCATTTGTATTGAACTAATCATACTTTTTATATTTTTATCGTTAAGTTCACATTATTTTACATCTAAAACACGTATTTACATTACATTTGGGTGAATACAAAAAATAGAAAAAAAATTTTGGAAAATTTTGGTAAAAAATGGTGATAATTCCGCTAAATATCGTTTAAATTAATTTGTATTGAACTAATCATACTTTTTATATTTTTATCGTTAATTTCACATTATTTTACATCTAAAACACGTATTTACAATACATTTGGGTGAATATAAAAGGTCGTAAAAAAATTTTGAAAAAAAGGTGATGAATCCGCTAAATATCGTCTTAAGTCATTTCTATTAAACTAATCATACTTTTTATATTTTTATCGTTAAGTTCACATAATTTTACACCTAAAACACGTATTTACAATACATTTGGGTGACTACAAAAAATAGAAAAAAAATTTGGGAAAAAATTTGGTAAAAAATGGTGATAATTCCGCTAAATACCGTTAAAGTCATTTGTATTGAACTAATCATACTTTTTATATTTTTAACGTTAAGTTCAAATTATTTTACATCTAAAGCACGTATTTACAATACATTTGGGTGAATACAAAAAATAGAAAAAAAATTTGGTAAAAAATGGTGATAATTCCGCTAAATATCGTTTAAACTCATTTGTATTGAACTAATCATACTTTTTATATTTTTATCGTTAAGTTCATATAATTCTACATCTAAAAAACGTCTTTACAATACATTTGGGTGAATATAAAAGGTCCTAAAAAAATTTTGAAAAAAAGGTGATGAATCCGCTAAATATCGTCTTAAGTCATTTCTATTAAACTAATCATACTTTTTATATTTTTAACGTTAAGTTCACATTATTTTACATCTAAAACACGTGTTTACAATACATTTATGTGAATACAAAAAATAGAAAAAAAATTTGGGAATAAATTTGGTAAAAAATGGTGATAATTCCGCTAAATATCGTTTAAAGTCATTTGTATTGGACTAATCATACTTTTTATATTTTTATCGTTAAGTTCACATAATTTTACATCTAAAAGATAATTTACAATACATTTGGGTGACTACAAAAAATAGAAAAAAAATTTGGGAAAAAATTTGGTAAAAAATGGTGATAATTCCGCTAAATATCGATTAATGTCATTTGTATTGAACTAATCATACTTTTTATATGTTTATCGTTAAGTTCACATAATTTTACATCTAAAAACGTCTTTACAATACATTTGGGTGAATATAAAAGGTCGTAAAAAAATTTTGAAATACAGGTGATGAATCCGCTAAATATCGTCTTAATTCATTTCTATTAAACTAATCATACTTTTTATATTTTTAACGTTAAGTTCACATTATTTTACATCTAAAACACGTGTTTACAATACATTTATGTGAATACAAAAAATAGAAAAAAAATTTGGGAAAAAATTTGGTAAAAAATGGTGATAATTCCGCTAAATATCGTTTAAAGTCATTTGTATTGAACTAATCCTACTTTTTATATGTTTCTCGTTAAGTTCACATAATTTTACATCTAAAACACGTCTTTACAATACATTTGGGTGAATATAAAAGGTCGTAAAAAAATTTTGAAATACAGGTGATGAATCCGCTAAATATCGTCTTAATTCATTTCTATTAAACTAATCATACTTTTTATATTTTTAACGTTAAGTTCACATTATTTTACATCTAAAACACGAGTTTACAATACATTTATGTGAATACAAAAAATAGAAAAAAAATTTAGGAAAAAATTTAGTAAAAAATTGTGATAATTCCGCTAAATATCGTTTAAAGTCATTTGTATTGAACTAATCATACTTTTTATATTTTTATCGTTAAGTTCACATTATTTTACATCTAAAACACGTATTTACAATACATTTGGGTGACTACAAAAAATAGAAAAAAAATTTGGGAAAAAATTTGGTAAAAAATGGTGATAATTCCGCTAAATATCGTTAAAGTCATTTGTATTGAACTAATCATACTTTTTATATTTTTAACGTTAAGTTCAAATTATTTTACATCTAAAGCACGTATTTACAATACATTTGGGTGAATACAAAAAATAGAAAAAAAATTTGGTAAAAAATGGTGATAATTCCGCTAAATATCGTTTAAACTCATTTGTATTGAACTAATCATACTTTTTATATTTTTATCGTTAAGTTCATATAATTCTACATCTAAAAAACGTCTTTACAATACATTTGGGTGAATATAAAAGGTCGTAAAAAAATTTTGAAAAAAAGGTGATGAATCCGCTAAATATCGTCTTAAGTCATTTCTATTAAACTAATCATACTTTTTATATTTTTAACGTTAAGTTCACATTATTTTACATCTAAAACACGTCTTTACAATACATTTGGGTGAATATAAAAGGTCGTAAAAATATTTTGAAATACAGGTGATGAATCCGCTAAATATCGTCTTAAGTCATTTCTATTAAACTAATCATACTTTTTATATTTTAAACGTTAAGTTCACATTATTTTACATCTAAAACACGTATTTACAATACATTTGGGTGACTACAAAAAATAGAAAAAAAATTTGGGAAAAAATTTGGTAAAAAATGGTGATAATTCCGCTAAATATCGATTAAAGTCATTTGTATTGAACTAATCCTACTTTTTATATGTTTATCGTTAAGTTCACATAATTTTACATCTAAAACACGTCTTTACAATACATTTGGGTGAATATAAAAGGTCGTAAAAAAATTTTGAAATACAGGTGATGAATCCGCTAAATATCGTTTAAAGTCATTGGTATTGAACTAATCATACTTTTTATATTTTTATCGTTAAGTTCAAATAATTTTACATCTAAAACACGTATTTACAATACATTTGGGTGACTACAAAAAATAGAAAAAAAATTTGGGAAAAAATTTGGTAAAAAATGGTGATAATTCCGCTAAATACCGTTAAATTCATTTGTATTGAACTAATCATACTTTTTATATTTTTATCGTTAAGTCCACATAATTTTACATCTAAAACACGTCTTTACAATACATTTGGGTGAATATAAAAGGTCGTAAAAAAATTTTGAAATACAGGTGATGAATCCGCTAAATATCGTCTTAATTCATTTCTATTAAACTAATCATACTTTTTATATTTTTAACGTTAAGTTCACATTATTTTACATCTAAAACACGTATTTACAATACATTTGGGTGACTACAAAAAATAGAAAAAAAATTTGGGAAAAAATTTGGTAAAAAATGGTGATAATTCCGCTAAATACCGTTAAAGTCATTTGTATTGAACTAATCATACTTTTTATATTTTTAACGTTAAGTTCAAATTATTTTACATCTAAAGCACGTATTTACAATACATTTGGGTGAATACAAAAAATAGAAAAAAAATTTGGTAAAAAATGGTGATAATTCCGCTAAATATCGTTTAAACTCATTTGTATTGAACTAATCATACTTTTTATATTTTTATCGTTAAGTTCATATAATTCTACATCTAAAAAACGTCTTTACAATACATTTGGGTGAATATAAAAGGTCCTAAAAAAATTTTGAAAAAAAGGTGATGAATCCGCTAAATATCGTCTTAAGTCATTTCTATTAAACTAATCATACTTTTTATATTTTTAACGTTAAGTTCACATTATTTTACATCTAAAACACGTGTTTACATTACATTTATGTGAATACAAAAAATAGAAAAAAAATTTGGGAATAAATTTGGTAAAAAATGGTGATAATTCCGCTAAATATCGTTTAAAGTCATTTGTATTGGACTAATCATACTTTTTATATTTTTATCGTTAAGTTCACATAATTTTACATCTAAAAGATAATTTACAATACATTTGGGTGACTACAAAAAATAGAAAAAAAATTTGGGAAAAAATTTGGTAAAAAATGGTGATAATTCCGCTAAATATCGATTAATGTCATTTGTATTGAACTAATCATACTTTTTATATGTTTATCGTTAAGTTCACATAATTTTACATCTAAAAACGTCTTTACAATACATTTGGGTGAATATAAAAGGTCGTAAAAAAATTTTGAAATACAGGTGATGAATCCGCTAAATATCGTCTTAATTCATTTCTATTAAACTAATCATACTTTTTATATTTTTAACGTTAAGTTCACATTATTTTACATCTAAAACACGTGTTTACAATACATTTATGTGAATACAAAAAATAGAAAAAAAATTTGGGAAAAAATTTGGTAAAAAATGGTGATAATTCCGCTAAATATCGTTTAAAGTCATTTGTATTGAACTAATCCTACTTTTTATATGTTTCTCGTTAAGTTCACATAATTTTACATCTAAAACACGTCTTTACAATACATTTGGGTGAATATAAAAGGTCGTAAAAAAATTTTGAAATACAGGTGATGAATCCGCTAAATATCGTCTTAATTCATTTCTATTAAACTAATCATACTTTTTATATTTTTAACGTTAAGTTCACATTATTTTACATCTAAAACACGAGTTTACAATACATTTATGTGAATACAAAAAATAGAAAAAAAATTTAGGAAAAAATTTAGTAAAAAATTGTGATAATTCCGCTAAATATCGTTTAAAGTCATTTGTATTGAACTAATCATACTTTTTATATTTTTATCGTTAAGTTCACATTATTTTACATCTAAAAGACGTATTTACAATACATTTGGGTGACTACAAAAAATAGAAAAAAAATTTGGGAAAAAATTTGGTAAAAAATGGTGATAATTCCGCTAAATATCGTTAAAGTCATTTGTATTGAACTAATCATACTTTTTATATTTTTAACGTTAAGTTCAAATTATTTTACATCTAAAGCACGTATTTACAATACATTTGGGTGAATACAAAAAATAGAAAAAAAATTTGGTAAAAAATGGTGATAATTCCGCTAAATATCGTTTAAACTCATTTGTATTGAACTAATCATACTTTTTATATTTTTATCGTTAAGTTCATATAATTCTACATCTAAAAAACGTCTTTACAATACATTTGGGTGAATATAAAAGGTCGTAAAAAAATTTTGAAAAAAAGGTGATGAATCCGCTAAATATCGTCTTAAGTCATTTCTATTAAACTAATCATACTTTTTATATTTTTAACGTTAAGTTCACATTATTTTACATCTAAAACACGTATTTACAATACATTTGGGTGACTACAAAAAATAGAAAAAAAATTTGGGAAAAAATTTGGTAAAAAATGGTGATAATTCCGCTAAATATCGATTAAAGTCATTTGTATTGAACTAATCCTACTTTTTATATGTTTATCGTTAAGTTCACATAATTTTACATCTAAAACACGTCTTTACAATACATTTGGGTGAATATAAAAGGTCGTAAAAAAATTTTGAAATACAGGTGATGAATCCGCTAAATATCGTTTAAAGTCATTGGTATTGAACTAATCATACTTTTTATATTTTTATCGTTAAGTTCAAATAATTTAACATCTAAAACACGTATTTACAATACATTTGGGTGACTACAAAAAATAGAAAAAAAATTTGGGAAAAAATTTGGTAAAAAATGGTGATAATTCCGCTAAATACCGTTAAAGTCATTTGTATTGAACTAATCATACTTTTTATATTTTTATCGTTAAGTCCACATAATTTTACATCTAAAACACGTCTTTACAATACATTTGGGTGAATATAAAAGGTCGTAAAAAAATTTTGAAATACAGGTGATGAATCCGCTAAATATCGTCTTAATTCATTTCTATTAAACTAATCATACTTTTTATATTTTTAACGTTAAGTTCACATTATTTTACATCTAAAACACGAGTTTACAATACATTTATGTGAATACAAAAAATAGAAAAAAAATTTAGGAAAAAATTTAGTAAAAAATTGTGATGAATCCGCTAAATATCGTCTTAATTCATTTCTATTAAACTAATCATACTTTTTATATTTTTATCGTTAAGTTCACATAATTTTACACCTAAAACACGTATTTACAATACATTTGGGTGACTACAAAAAATAGAAAAAAAATTTGGGAAAAAATTTGGTAAAAAATGGTGATAATTCCGCTAAATACCGTTAAAGTCATTTGTATTGAACTAATCATACTTTTTATATTTTTAACGTTAAGTTCAAATTATTTTACATCTAAAGCACGTATTTACAATACATTTGGGTGAATACAAAAAATAGAAAAAAAATTTGGTAAAAAATGGTGATAATTCCGCTAAATATCGTTTAAACTCATTTGTATTGAACTAATCATACTTTTTACATTTTTATCGTTAAGTTCATATAATTCTACATCTAAAAAACGTCTTTACAATACATTTGGGTGAATATAAAAGGTCGTAAAAAAATTTTGAAAAAAAGGTGATGAATCCGCTAAATATCGTCTTAAGTCATTTCTATTAAACTAATCATACTTTTTATATTTTTAACGTTAAGTTCACATTATTTTACATCTAAAACACGTGTTTACAATACATTTATGTGAATACAAAAAATAGAAAAAAAATTTGGGAAAAAATTTGGTAAAAAATGGTGATAATTCCGCTAAATATCGTTTAAAGTCATTTGTATTGGACTAATCATACTTTTTATAATTTTATCGTTAAGTTCACATAATTTTACATCTAAAAGATAATTTACAATACATTTGGGTGACTACAAAAAATAGAAAAAAAATTTGGGAAAAAATTTGGTAAAAAATGGTGATAATTCCGCTAAATATCGATTAATGTCATTTGTATTGAACTAATCATACTTTTTATATGTTTATCGTTAAGTTCACATAATTTTACATCTAAAAACGTCTTTACAATACATTTGGGTGAATATAAAAGGTCGTAAAAAAATTTTGAAATACAGGTGATGAATCCGCTAAATATCGTCTTAATTCATTTCTATTAAACTAATCATACTTTTTATATTTTTAACGTTAAGTTCACATTATTTTACATCTAAAACACGTGTTTACAATACATTTATGTGAATACAAAAAATAGAAAAAAAATTTGGGAAAAAATTTGGTAAAAAATGGTGATAATTCCGCTAAATATCGTTTAAAGTCATTTGTATTGAACTAATCCTACTTTTTATATGTTTCTCGTTAAGTTCACATAATTTTACATCTAAAACACGTCTTTACAATACATTTGGGTGAATATAAAAGGTCGTAAAAAAATTTTGAAATACAGGTGATGAATCCGCTAAATATCGTCTTAATTCATTTCTATTAAACTAATCATACTTTTTATATTTTTAACGTTAAGTTCACATTATTTTACATCTAAAACACGAGTTTACAATACATTTATGTGAATACAAAAAATAGAAAAAAAATTTAGGAAAAAATTTAGTAAAAAATTGTGATAATTCCGCTAAATATCGTTTAAAGTCATTTGTATTGAACTAATCATACTTTTTATATTTTTATCGTTAAGTCCACATAATTTTACATCTAAAACACGTCTTTACAATACATTTGGGTGAATATAAAAGGTCGTAAAAAAATTTTGAAATACAGGTGATGAATCCGCTAAATATCGTTTAAAGTCATTGGTATTGAACTAATCATACTTTTTATATTTTTATCGTTAAGTTCAAATAATTTTACATCTAAAACACGTATTTACAATACATTTGGGTGACTACAAAAAATAGAAAAAAAATTTGGGAAAAAATTTGGTAAAAAATGGTGATAATTCCGCTAAATATCGTTAAAGTCATTTGTATTGAACTAATCATACTTTTTATATTTTTATCGTTAAGTCCACATAATTTTACATCTAAAACACGTCTTTACAATACATTTGGGTGAATATAAAAGGTCGTAAAAAAATTTTGAAATACAGGTGATGAATCCGCTAAATATCGTCTTAATTCATTTCTATTAAACTAATCATACTTTTTATATTTTTAACGTTAAGTTCACATTATTTTACATCTAAAACACGAGTTTACAATACATTTATGTGAATACAAAAAATAGAAAAAAAATTTAGGAAAAAATTTAGTAAAAAATTGTGATGAATCCGCTAAATATCGTCTTAATTCATTTCTATTAAACTAATCATACTTTTTATATTTTTATCGTTAAGTTCACATAATTTTACACCTAAAACACGTATTTACAATACATTTGGGTGACTACAAAAAATAGAAAAAAAATTTGGGAAAAAATTTGGTAAAAAATGGTGATAATTCCGCTAAATACCGTTAAAGTCATTTGTATTGAACTAATCATACTTTTTATATTTTTAACGTTAAGTTCAAATTATTTTACATCTAAAGCACGTATTTACAATACATTTGGGTGAATACAAAAAATAGAAAAAAAATTTGGTAAAAAATGGTGATAATTCCGCTAAATATCGTTTAAACTCATTTGTATTGAACTAATCATACTTTTTACATTTTTATCGTTAAGTTCATATAATTCTACATCTAAAAAACGTCTTTACAATACATTTGGGTGAATATAAAAGGTCGTAAAAAAATTTTGAAAAAAAGGTGATGAATCCGCTAAATATCGTCTTAAGTCATTTCTATTAAACTAATCATACTTTTTATATTTTTAACGTTAAGTTCACATTATTTTACATCTAAAACACGTGTTTACAATACATTTATGTGAATACAAAAAATAGAAAAAAAATTTGGGAAAAAATTTGGTAAAAAATGGTGATAATTCCGCTAAATATCGTTTAAAGTCATTTGTATTGGACTAATCATACTTTTTATAATTTTATCGTTAAGTTCACATAATTTTACATCTAAAAGATAATTTACAATACATTTGGGTGACTACAAAAAATAGAAAAAAAATTTGGGAAAAAATTTGGTAAAAAATGGTGATAATTCCGCTAAATATCGATTAATGTCATTTGTATTGAACTAATCATACTTTTTATATGTTTATCGTTAAGTTCACATAATTTTACATCTAAAAACGTCTTTACAATACATTTGGGTGAATATAAAAGGTCGTAAAAAAATTTTGAAATACAGGTGATGAATCCGCTAAATATCGTCTTAATTCATTTCTATTAAACTAATCATACTTTTTATATTTTTAACGTTAAGTTCACATTATTTTACATCTAAAACACGTGTTTACAATACATTTATGTGAATACAAAAAATAGAAAAAAAATTTGGGAAAAAATTTGGTAAAAAATGGTGATAATTCCGCTAAATATCGTTTAAAGTCATTTGTATTGAACTAATCCTACTTTTTATATGTTTCTCGTTAAGTTCACA
Source organism: Diuraphis noxia (assembly GCF_037042655.1). Lineage (NCBI taxonomy): Eukaryota > Metazoa > Arthropoda > Insecta > Hemiptera > Aphididae > Diuraphis > Diuraphis noxia. The sequence goes on along the minus strand of NW_028301715.1, from coordinate 2,728,812 downwards.
TAATTTTACATCTAAAACACGTCTTTACAATACATTTGGGTGAATATAAAAGGTCGTAAAAAAATTTTGAAATACAGGTGATGAATCCGCTAAATATCGTCTTAATTCATTTCTATTAAACTAATCATACTTTTTATATTTTTAACGTTAAGTTCACATTATTTTACATCTAAAACACGAGTTTACAATACATTTATGTGAATACAAAAAATAGAAAAAAAATTTAGGAAAAAATTTAGTAAAAAATTGTGATAATTCCGCTAAATATCGTTTAAAGTCATTTGTATTGAACTAATCATACTTTTTATATTTTTATCGTTAAGTCCACATAATTTTACATCTAAAACACGTCTTTACAATACATTTGGGTGAATATAAAAGGTCGTAAAAAAATTTTGAAATACAGGTGATGAATCCGCTAAATATCGTTTAAAGTCATTGGTATTGAACTAATCATACTTTTTATATTTTTATCGTTAAGTTCAAATAATTTTACATCTAAAACACGTATTTACAATACATTTGGGTGACTACAAAAAATAGAAAAAAAATTTGGGAAAAAATTTGGTAAAAAATGGTGATAATTCCGCTAAATATCGTTAAAGTCATTTGTATTGAACTAATCATACTTTTTATATTTTTATCGTTAAGTCCACATAATTTTACATCTAAAACACGTCTTTACAATACATTTGGGTGAATATAAAAGGTCGTAAAAAAATTTTGAAATACAGGTGATGAATCCGCTAAATATCGTCTTAATTCATTTCTATTAAACTAATCATACTTTTTATATTTTTAACGTTAAGTTCACATTATTTTACATCTAAAACACGAGTTTACAATACATTTATGTGAATACAAAAAATAGAAAAAAAATTTAGGAAAAAATTTAGTAAAAAATTGTGATGAATCCGCTAAATATCGTCTTAATTCATTTCTATTAAACTAATCATACTTTTTATATTTTTATCGTTAAGTTCACATAATTTTACACCTAAAACACGTATTTACAATACATTTGGGTGACTACAAAAAATAGAAAAAAAATTTGGGAAAAAATTTGGTAAAAAATGGTGATAATTCCGCTAAATACCGTTAAAGTCATTTGTATTGAACTAATCATACTTTTTATATTTTTAACGTTAAGTTCAAATTATTTTACATCTAAAGCACGTATTTACAATACATTTGGGTGAATACAAAAAATAGAAAAAAAATTTGGTAAAAAATGGTGATAATTCCGCTAAATATCGTTTAAACTCATTTGTATTGAACTAATCATACTTTTTACATTTTTATCGTTAAGTTCATATAATTCTACATCTAAAAAACGTCTTTACAATACATTTGGGTGAATATAAAAGGTCGTAAAAAAATTTTGAAAAAAAGGTGATGAATCCGCTAAATATCGTCTTAAGTCATTTCTATTAAACTAATCATACTTTTTATATTTTTAACGTTAAGTTCACATTATTTTACATCTAAAACACGTGTTTACAATACATTTATGTGAATACAAAAAATAGAAAAAAAATTT